>NW_023601543.1:9126822-9294403 GCF_014898055.3 Talpa occidentalis
GTTGCTATGTTTGTCATGGCGCTTGTGTTTCCTGGAGCAAGTACACACACAGCTGAAGCACAGTTCTTTACAGACATGGTGTTATTGCTCTGCCTTATCCTTCCACACCTATGTAACTCCAAAGGGTTTGCCAACACGGCTCCTAAATACTCAGCCTCTAAGCTTCATTGCAGCAAGGAGTGTCTGAAAGTGCCTCTTCAGAAACTGCCTTCTCACAAGAGTCATAACTGACCATTACTTGTTGACTACTGTGTGAATTGTACAGCCTGATGGCCTGCCATAGAGAATTACTAACCCTAATGTGCTTTACCCACCTGCTATGACTTCTCAATACCGTTAACAAGTTCCTTTGTTGAGTTGTTCAGTGAAGTATCCAGGAGGCTATGTTTTCTGTGACAAGTGAGAGCTATAGATTAAAAACAAACCAAAAAAAGCAGTTTTAAAAAATTAGCAATTAAGAAACATGGTATCATCTCAGTATAATGATCAATTTCCCACCACCGAGGCAGTCCCTGTAATACAAGAAATTAGTACTCTGGACAAACAGGTACTTCATTTTGGGGTGGGGTGATGTTGGTAGTGTTGTTGTTGTTACCAGCTAAGGTGAATCTCCACTGGTAGTTATAGGGAGAGGTGTGTGTGTCCATTCTAATAAACAGAAAAGTAAGAGTTGAGTTTGGCTAATGCTGGGAGTTTTCATGGCTCTCTATAACAAAGCCCAAATTTGGGGGGTGAACATTTTGACAATGAGTGTTCTGTAAGTATGTTTAATGAACATTTTGTGGCAAGAAAGATTTCTTGGATTTATAAAAGCACATATTCCAAAACAACGGTAAGCCTGATCCCAATCCTATTTCTGCCACGCTGGGTCCTCCTGCTTTGACAAATGGTGGAGAGGCACTAGGTTACCAACCACAGGGGAGCCAACAGCAAACCAGTATATGGACTATCTGGTTCTCTGTTGAAACTCTTGATTCTTATCTTCATAACACTCATTTGCTTTACCATGAGGTTTAAAAAGGTTAGGTTTTCACAGCCTGTGCCCCAAACATCCAGCAGCTGTGCCTTGAAGAAGCACGCCTAACCATCTGCTCTATATACAAGATATGTGCAGCTGCTCGTTGAGAGTAGTATGTGTCAGGCACAGTGCTAAACGGCATTTCACAGGCATAAATTATCTTAATCCATGTAAAAACCCAAAGGTGGAGGATCTCATTCCCATTTTACAGATGAGGAAACTGATGCTCAAAGAGAATGAATGAAATTCAAGATCACATGGCCAGCGAGTGGTGAACACTATTGAACACACTCCCTCCATTCCTGTTCAGGTTATCTGGGAAACCACAGTTAACCTCAGGTTAACTGGGAAACCGGTCCACCATGAAAAGGCCTAGAGGCAGCAAAGGGTGGTAGTGGTGGTGGGGTGTCTTTGAACATCTGATAAAACAGTGAAAATCTGAAACGTTGACATTCACAGGAGAGAGTGAGTAGTTACTGCTTATAAAAATTAATATCAGATTTTCTACAAGGTGTAGTGTGATGCCTATTTTTAACTTAATATAGCATGTGAAAGTGAAAGAATTATATTTTGAGTTCATCACAACAGAATTTACATAGAATATATTAATACCTTTGAAAGCACTTATTCAACCACTTATGATTTGTTGGTGCTCTATCAAATATGTGATCATTAAGCTCATTGGTGTTTCATCTGAGAATGAGATTGATAATTGTGTTTACAATGGAATACATTAACAAACAAATCCATTCATTAATATTTAATAGCCATTAAGAACTGCTTGAATTGCATGCCTGAGGCCAGATAGTAGCTTATATGTAATATCCCTATTGATCATTGTCCACAGAGATGACAGAAAAATATATCCCACAGGAAAAATCATAATACTATCTAGCCAACAAAGTCCCTGATTTCAGTTCTTTTTTGGAATGAGACAGAATATAAATTTCTTAAAAAATGAAATCAGTATGGCTATAATTTCTCATTTGTATACTTGGTTAATATTTTCTCATCACTTCTCAGTATTCATTTAAAAGTTCCTATCCTATTAAGTTCATGCCAATTGTGAGGCAAACATCTCCATACCATCCCTACTCCTGACCCATCTGACTTTGAGGTAATTCCTATCACATGTGAAGCCTTCTATACCTCAATCATTGTCTTCAGCTACACCTCCACTGCCACCATCTTTCAGGGAGTTCAGTGTAACTACAAGGTCCCCAGCCAACCTCCTGGTCTCCCAAGGCCGTACTTCCTCAGGGCCAATGAGGAAATTTTCCTCCACCAGCTTAACCAATTCCCACCAAAACCATTGCTTATGTTGTCACCGTTAAAAACTGCTCCCCTGAAATCACTAGTTCATGTACCTACATTTACCACATCCTCCCTCTCTTCAACTCTCTATGGAATATCTTCTTTTGGTTGCCTCACAGACAGCTTCATCTCAACATGATGAAAATTGAGAGGAGCAAGAAGCACAGAGAGGAACAAGCTCAGACACTGGGCAGAGTATTGTCCCTGCAGGAGGTGATCCATGGGCTCATGGGTGAGCTGTCACTTGGCTCTTACAAAACTGGAGACTGTCTGCTTCCTATGGCTATAGGAGTTCTGACAGTTTCTCTTTCCAGAAGTATTTTTCTCTGTTTGGTTTCCAGAAGTGCTTGTCCTTTTTCTGTGGTATTTTGCTGTGATTGGTCCAGCTGGTCTGACCCTCTCAAGATGGGATGTCATTGGAGTCCACTGGTCCATGATCAGGACTCAGCTTAGAATGGTACAAGTTAGCAGCTAGGTCATCCTAATAAGTAGACGAGGATGTGACACCAGTGTACCCACCAGAATGGTGATCACAATATGCATGAGGATGTAGAGCAAGTTAAACTTGTGCTACTTGAGAGCAGCGAGGTTGCAACCATTTTGGAAAAAGTCAGCAGTTTCTTAGCAAATTGAACACATACCTACTCTATGAACCAGACATTCCTCTTCTACATTATTTAATTAAAAAAATAAATATCTGCAAAGACAGCATGCAAAATGCACTGGAGTGTTTATATAATTTTTATTCATAACATCCCCAAATGAAAATATCTCAGATGTTCATCAATAGAAAAATGGATTTAGAAAGTCATGGTATATTCATATATTCAACAATAATCAAAATCAACTATTGACATTCATGGATGGATCCCACAAATATTATGTAGAAAAAAGTAGCCAGGCACAAGAGTACCTGTTACATATGTGTATGTGTACATATATGTCCAATAAAAGGCAAAATTTTAATTGCCTCCAAGGGAAGGAAGGGCAGGACTAACTTTGAGGAGGACTTTCTGGATATAAGTTTAGATTGCAAGGATGCATTGATTTTCCAAAATTGTGCAGTTGAAATATATACATTTAACAAATGCCCATTTTGCTATTAAAAGAAATGCACAAATATATTGATCAAGCAGCTTGGGAAGATGGGGTGGTGGTGTAGATGAAACAAGAATGGCAGAATGTTGACAGTTATGAAGCTGGATTATAGGGACATGGGTTTCATTATATTTTGTGTTATGTTTGATTTTTTTGAAATTAAAAGAAAGAAAGAAGCAACCATTATTAATCCACCATGCTATCCTTGTTAAGAATCCTCTCCAGTTCATTAGTAGGCTCTTATAATCAATCAGAAGTGCATATGAGATAACACCTATTCTATTTTCTATCCTTGGTCTGTAGAGTTTATTCAACACACACATCCTACTTGCTTCAATATAGTAAAGTGCTTAACTTTGGATGGTAGCATTATGAATGATTTTTACCCTCTCAATATTTATCTTCATCTTCCAAATGTATAATTATGAATATGCATTTCTTTTATAATCAGAAAAGTAAACCATACAAAAATTTAAAATATGACTTTCGTTGAGTTTCTCCTGTATTGTTACTATGGTTTCAAAATTTCAACAGGCTTTATCACATTATCACTCGCAGGAAAAGCAATGCTTCTAATCACATTATTTGTTAGTAAAAAAGCTTTTGCCAAGGTATAAGCCTCCAGGGTCCTTTTTTGGTAAAGATAAAAATGCAATACTGCACAGGAGATCTGCTTATTAGACATTGGGCACGCTCTCTGTAGAACCAAAATAACTCTTCAGAAATTTCCTGCCAAATTCACAGCTAAACTGTTATGCAAATGTAACTACATCTAAATTAAAAGTGCTGAGAGGATACAGCCAACTGACTGCAGTATGATTGCTTTTGGTGGTGTAGGCAGAAAGGTGGGGATGTTTTAAAGTAAACAAGATGTATCACACTTTAGTTTGTTTCCTGTTTGCTTGGGGGTTTACAGTATACAGGAAAGAATAAATGACAAGTGAAAAATAAAAGAATGAACGAGAAAAGAAAGGATAGGATTAAGTATTTGAAACAAGGGCATCATAAAACAAACAAACTGGACATGAACTTAATTGCAGGTGGAATTGGTGTAATATACATAAAAACGGGCTGCTAGTCTTTGTGTTGTATACGTTGAAGGTGCATTGCTTAACTTTCTCGTGTAGATGTCTTGTCTTCCCAACTCTATTTCAAAATGACTTATTCCCCCTAACTCCATACCCTTAGAACTAGCTCAGTTCTGAGTCACAGTAGGCGTTCAATACTTGTGTTGATGAAATGAGCGAGTGTTCCTAAGAGCATGTCATCGGCCCACAGTGGAAATTCAGTAGGTGTGCGTTGACACAGTTACCCACGAATCCATTTATTTATCCCACGAATGCTATGAAGTGTCTGCTGGGTGCTAGGGACATGACATTGAGCAAAATAACATCCCCACTCTTGTGGCACTTAAATTCCAATGAAAAATACCCTCTCAACAACATAACAGAATATAATTTTTAGTTTTCATTGATATAAATGACATTTCTTCCTTGTTTGCAATGTTACAATGCTAAGCAACCCTTGGGTGCCTGGGGTCAAAATTCCTCTTCTGTGGCACTTCACATTAGTAGATGAATGTAATTAAAAGTGGTTTCAGGTGACAGATATAAGCACACATCATTATTGCAATTGGAGATCAAGCATGAAAATTGCTACAAAATATATCATTCTTGAAGACTGCATCCTGTGAACCAGGGAAGAGATGGTTTCCAATAGAAACAGAGATTCTTTCATTGACAAAGATGAATTGCTCACTATGACTCTCCTCTTTCTAATTTCCTGGCTAGTCGAGATCAATCAATACTCCTTAGACAGCACCCATTTAAGGCCCTGACAAGTGTTATTTTTTAGAGGCCATCCTTTAAGCTTCTCATTAGAGAAAAGCAGTAGTGTAGCATCTACTGCCACTTCCGCTCTGTTTCCTGGCCTTGCTCCGTCTGGTCCTGATATTACAAACAGCTGAAATCAGTACATTGTGATATTATGCAAATGTGCTCTGGCAGATTGAGCTAAGAATAGTGTGCATTGGGCTATTTCACTTTATTTGGTGTATAGATGAATTTGCCATTTTTTAATTAAAGAACTTTACGGACATTTAAAAATATCTCTGCATTAAAAATGTCTTTCCTTGTGAAGGTTAAGTAAACGCCAGTCTGTGGAATCACTTTAAATTTGCTGAGTTTAAAGCTAGGAATTCAGGGAGGAAGAAAAAAGAGGACATCACTGGGAAAGGAGATATTACTGTTTTTCACGATGTGCTTTTGGACGAACTAGAGAAACATGGGCTGAATGCCCAGTAGAGCTTGGGAGAATCAGTCCTGGTCTATTTACTGCAGCCTAAAGGTGCTGATTATGGCTCACTGCAATTCTGGAGGGAACTTTCTAGTGTCATACTGCAGAGCTGCAAATTTGGGCTTGGGCTTGTCCTGTTCAACAATTTTTTTTAATGACTAGGGAGGACATTCATAACGTGTATGTGTGTATAATATATATATATATATATAAAATACATATACACAAGATGCTTACCATGAGAATTTGGTAGGGACAGTGAATGTATTATTATGACATAAACAGGAATCTTAAAGAGCTCTCCAAGCTAGACTCTTCATCTAGATATAAACGATGACCCTTGATCGATATAAATAAGAATAGAATGTTTTCTATTAATGTTGAAAAAGCCTGTTCTTAGTTAGGAGGAATTCTCAGCCAGACATTGGGAGAATGTCTCCTCCTTTCCAGGACCTAAATTGCTGAATTGATTATTTTCATAAGGCAGCAAGTGCAAGATTTTGAACTCAAAAAGAAAGTTAGAAGAGGTTTCCACCAAAGAACTTTTCTACTAAAGATAATATTAAGTAGCAATTCATTTTTATCTGCAATGGTTGTTCAACCCTATGTAATGTTTCTTTCTTTAAAAAAAAAAAAGGTCAGGAAATGAAAAACCCTACCCCTGTCCACCTCCCGCAGAGAGCAGATTCCTTGGGCATCCCCTGATTATTGCTTCTTTGGGGGAGAGTGGACCTGCCTCATAACAAGGATGATTATAGTTTGAATGTCTAATTACAAGTTTCCCTTTCTCATTTGGAACATGGAGAAGAAAGCAAGAGCAAACATTTTTTGAGAGGATCTCATGTTTTGTTCCCTTTTCTTGTAAAGTGTGCAATACGTAAATTATCATTTGCTAAAAGATGGGCCAATCTTTTGTACTGTACTGTAACACCACTCTCTAGTGGTATGAATGACAGTTTATGATGCCTATGTTTTTAAAATATATAAAGTATCATTACATGGAATGGAAAAAAGCTCCTGGCTTGGAAAGCCAGGAATTTTCAAGCATCTGTACTTTTAAGACTTTCATTTTAAGACTCTGTACTTTTAAGACTTTTCAATTATTGAAGGTAGAAATGAGTAAAGTATAATATTTGGCCTCCAAAACAGCTAGTGCAATCTTGGTTTTACTAACCAAAACAGAATGTCCAAGGAAAAGAGGTAATGGTTCTGCTTTGCTATAGACATGTCATGCCATCCTTATGTACTGTGATCTGTTCTGGACATTATATTTTGAAAGTGAGTGACAAACAGCATTTCCGCATAATGCTATCCATAGAGAGGAGGAATATTCTGGAAAGGATGTGATATGGGGAATGAATGAGGACCCAGAAATGTTTAATCTAGAGGAGACAGGACTAAAAAAGGACATGGTAGTCAGTTTTAGTTGTTGAAGTGTTTGTGGCAAAGGAAGAGTAGGATCACTCTCTGGACTCTGCACGTGAAACAGAGGACTGAGGCCTTGAACTTCAGAAAGCCAATGTTTGGTTCAATTCAGGAGAGAACCCTGTAGTCGAACTCTCCAAAAGTGGAATGGATTATCATTGGAGACAGCTGTTCCTGTTACTGTGTTTGTGGAGGGAGACTGAGCATTAAATGGGGTTGGAGGAGATTAGTCCCAAGGTGTCATCCCATTCTAATAGTATATACTTGGACAATGACATAACAGGCTTAGTTTTGAACATTAAAGTGTTTTTCGATTCTTGCCTATCACCTCATATCTGATCAGATAATAAATACCCTTGGCCCACCCTTTATAGTGTGTCTTGCATCATTCTTGTATTATTATTCCGCAGGGACTTAAATATTACAATAATCTTCTAATTGGAAAGAAATCTCAAACTAAAAATGTACAGATTCTTTGCAGAGATGCTCACAACATTTTCTCCCATCTCTGTAAACACATGTCTTGGAAATGGAACTTTGTCCCGACTTTCATCAAGAGGTTGCTTGTCTTCCCACTCCTTGAATCTGGAATGTTATGTGTTTTCTTGGACCAGTAAAATGTAACAGAATTAACATATGTGACTTTAAGTCTAGTACTTAAATGCTCTTCTGTTCTCACTCACTTGCACGAATCACTACAATCTTGTGAATAGGCCGGTGGTAACCTCCTTGAAGATGAGGAACTACATGGCGAAAGATCATGTGACCTGAAAGGGAGGCCCAGCCATCCTGGCAGTAATAGCCATTATGGTCGGAGCCATCCAGGACCAGTGAAACCCCAGCTAACCCATTAACAGGCTGAAAAAGTGTTTGTAAATCCAATTGGCATTCTGTGCAGTGGAGATAGTCATGCCATTTAAATTTTGCCCAGATTCCCATTCCAGGAAAATATGAACAAGTAAATAGCTGTTGTTTTGCAGGGCAGTTTGTTATGCAACAAAAGAAACCAATCCATGCTTTTATCCAGCAACTATTGCTTCTAAACATTATCCTATGCAAGACATATGTACACATATGGCCATTACAGTGAATTTTTTTTTATTGAGGCAATGTTGGTTTTTGACACTATATATGATTCAGAGGTACAAGTTCATACTTACTCAGATGTATGTTACCGCACCATACTCACCACCAGAGCATGCCTAGTCCTCCACCATAGTCCATGGGGACTCTGGACCCCCAACTCTACCCTCCTCCTTTTACAGTCCGATTTCTAGTGTTTGGTTTGGATTAGTTTTTTTTTTGTTCTTTTGTTTCTAATAAGGATCAAAATAGAAAAAAAAAAAGACTGCTTAGAAAATTATGGAACTGGACAGGATTATCCTAAACAAAATAAGTCAGGTAGCGAAAGACAAATACTGGATGATTTCACTCGTATGTGGATTATAGAGAAACAAAACAAAGGAACAGACGAAGCTAAACTAAATCAAGCCCTAAAAAGTTGACTGAAAATTGAAGCCACTAGGGTGGGAGTGTAGGAGTAGGGAGCGAAGGTGGGGAAGACACACAATGAACTATGATGATGGGCTGTGCGTGCCTTGATGGTGGGCGTGGTTTGGCAACAGTTGTGAAGAGGTGTGGACCTGTACTCTGAGTCATACAGGGTACTGTAAACCAGTGTTAACCTCCATGAGGAAAAATCCTACCACATGTCAGAAGAAAAAAATTATGGTTTATGAAATACTTGTAATGAAATGTTCAGCTGCTCTGAAAAGGAATCAGTTGCTCTATTCACACATGTGGAAGTATGTCTACAGTGTACTGTTAAGTGAAAAAGCAGTGTTCAGCACAGTGTGACTAGTTAACCACATTTGTGCAAATAGACATACATGTATATGCTGTCCACACAGAGAAACTCTCCAGGAGGGTGGCCTAGCAGCTATTCATAGCAGTTGGGCTGCAAGTTGAGGAAGACTTTATTCTTCCAGCTAAAAAGTATGTTAAGTGTATATTGCTTAAACACACCAGCTAAAAAGTAAATGGAAATATAAACAAACACAACTTGTAATTATCCTCCTGCTGCAGTCACTACTCCTTGTAACACATTCTGAGTTCTGTCACTGGGTTAATATAATTATAACACCCTTTTTTAAATTATGTCAATCCCCTGCTCACCAGGTTTCAAAAGTTCTCCACTTCCTAGCAATGGTCTTCAAAGTGAGGCATGTTCTATTTATATATTTTAACTCAAATAGTAAGAAGGAAAACAAGCACCCTATTCATATTGAATACTTGAATATAGACTGGCACACTCACTTGGTATTTTCATGACCACCTACCCCATACGGGAGGTGGGGGTGCCCAGAAGAAAGTGTGGTGTTTCACCCACAGAGGGGCTGACGGTGGTGCTCTCGTTCACTTTCCCCTATTAGGCCAACTTGAAGATTTTTAAAAATCTAGCTTGAAACAAAGAAACTTTTTACAAAATTGACAAGGAGCTCAAAAATATTCCTTCAAAGAAACTCAGCTTTGAGGCTGACACAAATAACATTAGCAGAACTTAATGACAGTAAATGACAGTTCTGACATATTTCTACTCCCGTGAAAAGCTCTTACTCAGCCATATTCCAATGTGAAAACAGTAACTACCTAATAGATTTGACAAAGACAGCCAAAAGGGGAAAAAAGAAAACCACAGTTTCAAAATGTTTAAAATCATGTGATATTCATTCCAATACTTAAGTCCATTTAATAATGATAGAAATTTTCAAGTCTCTGCTGAAGAGTCTCACTTATTACAAACTGCAAAATATCACCCACCACCTAGAATACACATTTATTGTTATGGTAAAATGACTGAAAACATATATGGGGAAAATATGATAATAGAACAGACATGACTTCTTTGTCAGAAAATGCTATAGAGGAAATGTAGAAATTATTCTGGCAACACAATAACATAAAAGATTCCCAGTCATTATGTTGAATAAAAGAAGAGAGATATTTGGGTACATACTGTCTAGTTCAGAGTATGAAGTTCTAAAAAATGCAGACAAAAACATTGGTGGATACCTGAGACCAGAAATAGAAGTAGGGATTGAAATTGTACCCAAGACCACTTTTGGGGCTGATGGAAATAGTCTGTATCTTGGTTGTGGTGGTGGTTCCTTGGCTGTAGGGATCTATCAACTTCCGTACATTTTAGGTGAATTGAGATTATTGCATGTCAATTGTACCTAATTAAAGTTAGTAAAAGTAAGTATTAGGAAATACATTGAATGAGTACAGTAGTAGGAAACTCATCGTTATATTGGGTGCTGGAGATACAGCAGTAAGCAGCTGGTCTTTCACATTAATTGCAAGTTCTACAGGGGAAGCAACTAGAAATAAAATAATCATAGTGAGTTACTCCAACAAAAGAGGTATTTGAAAAGGATGTGGAGGTCCCAGGAAAGGGCGTAATGGAAGAATTTGCCCTCACTTCTGAAGTCAGGAAAGGAAAGTAGAACTTGGTCTAAACAGATGGGGACTTCTGAGCTCCCATCTTTATAAGGAATGCCTTTTGCTTGGCGTGGAGCACACACTTTTAGTGTAAGATGCCTATACATAGATATCTTCACTATTGAACTAGACTAAACTCAACTAGAATTTGGAGACCATATTACATATTTTTATGTATCCCCCTCTTACAGTGCCTAGACAAGAGAGTGCACAGTAGGCAGTTCATATTTACCAATTGATTGATTTGCCTTCATGCCAAAGAGAAGAGTGGCATCCAGTATTCCCTCCTAGGGGAGCTAAGGACTATGGGAGGAAACACACACGATGTCTGGGCACATGCTTGCATCCCTTCCTGAAACTGTGCACCTACCTCACTCTTCAACACACTGTTGGGGAATTTTTAAGGTATCATTGCCTTGATCACTCAGTCATTTTCATTTTAGTTTTTCGCTTCATAAATTTGATCTGTGCTTTAAAACTCAGCATTCGCCTTCTAACTCAAATAATTCAGTCACTTTGACAGCTGTGGACACATGGCAAGGGCTCAGGAATATGTGTCAATCAGTTGAAATGTCAACCTCAGCCCATAAAAGGGTTTGCTCCATTGTCCTAGAGCACAGAATTCAGCATCCATTTGAAACGGAGCTGAAAATAACTCTCCCAAAGTTGCGCTGTGGGCACCATCTTAAACAGCCCTGGATTTAAACGTTACCACATAAAGCTTTTAACAGGCAGCATTGTAGATTGTAATAGCAAGTCTACATGTCATCTGTCTTAACATGCTGTTTCGGGTCACTGTTTGGTCAGGTTGCTCTGTTGTGTGAAAATTGGCCATTAGCACAGCTAAAAATAGAGAATTTACTCCTCTAAAGATACATGACTTTAGAGGTATAGGGATATGAAAATGGTTGATGTCCTAGAAAAAAAAAAGAGTATTCTCATGGAATTGAAGAATCTCCAGAAAGTGCTATTTTTTTTAATTATAACTGAGCAGGCGAGCCATAGGTAGGATCACCTTTTACATGACCATTGATTATAGACTGCTTATTCAATTAAAAAGCTTTTGATGGTAGCTCTATTAACTAAGCCTAGGTCTAGGAAATGAAGGAAAAGCAATGGAATATTTTGTGAAGCTTATCATTAAATAAATTGTGGTGTGATTTATTTTCATGTAAACAAACGCATAAGAACTAAGAGAAGGATTGACTCGGTTTGGAAATCACAGTTCTATACTGAACTTGAGTCCTTACAACCCCCCAGACCTAATATAACATCTTTTTAGTCCAAGGTCATTGTGCTTTAGAATACTGACAGAGCATGTTCAAAGTTAATGTAGAAGGAAACCATAGGCCTCCAGAACCTCAAATCAAGGAACATTGCACTACCTAAAGTACATCAATGAATCATGTTATGAGGTGTAGCATATGCTGTAGCAGATTGGCTATTATTCATGTCACTTCACTGTATTAGTCTTGATATTGGAAAGAAGACATGAAATATAAAGGCAGCTATTTCTGCATGTAAGAGATCAGAGTAGTGATGTAATGGGACAAAGTATAAGTAAAAAATGTCAACAGTCAGCTAGCGTGAACAATTAACTTTGCTAGGAGGCTCCAGGAGCTACAGGAAACTAACATTTACTGGGGTACCTTTATACTTTAGATAATTATTTTCTTAGCCACTTTGTGAAGTGTCAAAGGCTTCATTCCTTTCAAAATTTCCTTATCTTATTTGTCTTTATTGTTTCAATAATGGTAATTTTTCTTTGCTTGAAATGTACTCTTGATTCTGTTATCTTCTTTAGTTCTCACAACAGCTCTAAGAAATTGGCAGGAAAGATGTTATCCTATTTCATACATGAGGATTTGAAGCCCAAAGAAATTAAGAACTTGTCATCCAGGGTCAGCCATTAGTATGTAGCTGAGTAGGAACTGAAACTTGTATCTGCTGACTTCATCTCTCTTTCTTGAACTGCTCCTTTCCCCCTCTTTTTTTTTTTTTTTGAGCCTCTTAAATCTTGTTATCAAAATGAATTTGCCCCGATTCCTGGATTTGAAAACTTTCAAAGCATCTGGTAAGCGGGCCGGATTGTGAGGTTACAGAATGGTCAATATCAGATCCATGCCTCAACTCTTTCCTTGGGCAATCTGAAGCCCAGGGTGTGGTATCTGGGCTTTCATTCCAAGAGGGTAGGGATCTGATCCTTGGTCTACAGAGTGTTTGGTAACAGTATTCAGGGGAAAAGGCAATGTTGAGTCTAGATAAACATACAATCCAGCCAAGGATCCAAACGTGAGTACGGCAGATGGGCAGAATCCAGGGTAGAGACAGTAATATAAAGCCCGAGCAGAATGTATGATGGAGAGTTGAAAGTGGGGATTAGAAATTTACTGAGTCTCTTTTTAGTGCACCTGCATCTTTGGTAGTGAGTGGGAGAAAAGTTTTTGAGGGTATCATGCTGGCTTAGAGACATAGGTTGAGACTAGAAACTATTTCAGAATGCAAGCTGTCAAGGCACTGATTTCATTCCTTTCAAAATCCAAAGAGGGACTGAATAGATGCTTGATTTTCTTTAAGGGTGTATGACTTTAAAAAATGTGATGTATTTCCAAATTATTATTTATTGAACATTTGTATAGAATTAATTGTACATTAGTCAGTCAGATTTAAAGACTCACTCTATCCTTCTCATAATATGCTATTATATAAAATTACCATAGCAATGTAACATCTAAGACACAGCTGAAAATGGATTATGACCATTAAGGAGATTAATTAACCAGGATAATAAAAAAGAACATTTTAAATATAGGACAAGAAAAACCCATATACTTTCTTTATTTTATTTTTTTCAATTAAATTTAAATTTTATTTTTATATTCCCCATACAATTACAACCCCCTTATTTTGACCCCAATCCCTCCTTCCCCCGCACCCACACCCCCATAGAGTGTCTCTGGTTCATAGTTGTTTGTTGATTTTGATATTTTCTTTCTTATAGTTATTCTTTTTCCTGGTCCCTTATTTAAGTTTTCTAGATTCCTGCTATGAGTGAGACCATCCGGTAATTTTCTTTTTCTTTCTGGCTTATTTCACTGAGCATGATCCCTTCCAGCGCCATCCATGTTGCTGCAAATTACATGTGTTTATCTTTTTTGAATGCTGAGTAGTATTCCATGGTGTATATGTACCACATCTTCTTGATCCAGTCATCTATTTTTGGGCATTTGGGTTGTTTCCAAAGCTTAGCTATTGTAAAGAGTGCTGCTATAAACATAGGGGTGCAGGTGTTCTTTGGAATTGATGTTTCTGTGTCCTTTGGGTAAATACCTAGGAGTGGAATTGCTGGATCCTATGGAAGCTCTATGTTTAGTAGGTCCAGAAATCTCCACACAGCTCTCCATAGTGGTTGGACCAGTTTGCACTCCCACCAACAGTGCAGGAGAGTTCCTTTTTCTCCACACCCTCGCCAGCATTTGTTGTTGCTAGTTTTTTTAATATGTGCCATTCTCACTGGTGTAAGATGGCATCTCATGGTAGTTTTGATTTGCATTTCCCTGATGACAAGTGACGTTGAACATTTTTTCATATGCCTGTTGGCCATTTGCATTTCCTCTTCAGAGAAGTTTCTTTTTAGCTCTTCTGCCCATTTTTTGACTGGGTTATTTTCTTTGTTTTTGTTGAGTCTCATCAGCTCTTTGCAGATTTTTGTGATCAGTCCTTTATCAATAGTGTTGTGTGCAAAAATGTTCTCCCAGTCGGTGGGGTTTCTCTTTGTTTTTGTTATTGTCTCTTTTGCTGTGCAGAAGCTCTTTAATTTGAAGTAGTCCCAGCTGTTTATCTTTGTCTTTACTGTCACTGCTTTGGGTGATGTATCTGTAAAGATGTCTTTGATGTGCATATCATGTAGTGTTTCGCCTATATTTCCTTCTATGTATTTTATAAAACCCATATACTTTCCAGTGATTTTTTTTCCACAAAAAAATTTGGTAGTTGGGGATATGCCAGTCAAATGTACTGACTAGCATCTCAAAAGGCTACCTATTTCTAGGAAATCATTGACCTCTAAGGACTCAGAGGAGTGGAGTACATTATAGAGCGTTTAGAAGCATATCCAATTTGCATATGTAAAAACTATGAACAGAAATTAAAGAAGGGAATTAGAATTCAGCTCATTGGTAAAGTGCAACAAAAATGTGGTAGTAGTATCTTAATGGAACTAGATTGGCTGATCCAGAATTAAACTTTTACATTGAATCTGGATATCTGGCCATATTATTTTTGGCCCCAAAGACTTGTGTATTAAGTCCATTGGTCGGCCTTTCTTCAGTGATGCATTGTGTTTCACTACTAGTTCTGTGCATACATGACTTGAGTGTAGAGCTGTAGAAGAACTGATCCAGGGAATAAAAGGAGACTGCTGAAAAAGTAAGAATGCAAGTAAGAATGTCCAACTGACATTCTCTATGTGAACAATGACACTCAAACTAGATAACCATGGCACAATTATACTGTGAAAATTATTTTCCAAAAAAATCCAAAAATGCAATAGTAGACAATCCAATTCTAGAACTATCAGGGTAAGTCACATGAAACATTATCATTTTCACCAACAATGATTTTACATGGTGCATAGTGCAACAGGATATTACCATAACCACAGCCCAGTGTATTTGCTGTATTGATTCAACTTACTTTGGCTATACAAAGGCCTATATTGTGCAAGGATTTGTAGGAACATGGCAACTATAAGGAAAACCTCATAATAACAAGAAGAAAATGAAGGAAACACAAAGTAAGAAAGTGATTCCATATAGGAAAGTGTTCATGGAGGAACTGAAATTAGGACTGGCTATGAGTTTGGATAAGGACATGAAAACAAGGCTGCCAATAAAGGGAGTAAACCAGGAATGTACTGGAATCGTTTCTAGAACAGGGAGGTATTAAGTAGATCTAAGAAACAAGGTCCAGGCCATGCTGCTGAGAATATGGGATAATAGGTTAAGATGTCTTGGTCTTATTGTGTGGGCCCAGCAAAGTTATTTAAGTAGGTGCATGGCATGATTAATGCTGTTGACTGAGAAATCCTCCTGGTCATAGTAAAGGATCAAATGGAGGTAAAATGAAAATAGATACAGAAAGTTGACTTAGGAGGCTTTTGTAGTAATATTAGGTAGAATGAGGGCTTGAATTAAGCTGACTTGTCCACAAAGCAGAGGTCAGATGTCACCAATATTATGGTATTACAGTCAGTAGGACCTGGTGACTCTCTGGATGTAGGGAATGGTATGGGAAATAGTTCACGACAGAGTTCAGGAAGACACAGGGTAACGTGTAGCTCCAGAAAACAAAATGAGGAAATCAGGAGAGGTGGCATGCCAACAGTATACAGGTTTCCCTTAAGAAACATGGCGTTTGGGCCTCCCCTGGTGGCGCAGCGGTTGAGCGCTGGGCTGCGAAGCTGCCTGCAGCCTCTGCAGTGCCGGTTCAATCCCCGGCCACCTGAGAGGGTCCCACATGGCACGCAGACCTCTCCTGCAGCCAGCTGCTCCCCTCAGCAGTGTGTTTCGTCGGTCTGCCTGTTCTGTTCCCTACTCTGGCTCTGGTGAATTCTCTTACCCTCCTGCACTTCTGACTATACCCAGTGCTTGTATAAATAAACAAATAAATCTTTAAAAAAAAAAAAAAAAGAAAGAAAGACACATGGAGTTTAAGGAGTTTAAAGAACACTTACCTGAAAATACCCATCCAGCACTCAGGGAGGTTTGATCTGGAACCTACATAAAAGATGTGCTCTAGAGATGGAAACACAGGAAGTGAAGGCAGAAAAAGAAAGATGCGTATTCTTGGGGGAAAGAGCCAGAGCAGAGTAAGGAAATCAAAGAGGCGGGAGGGATGTGGGAGAGCGTTCTTGTACTGAAGTACAGAAAGAAAACGAGGTAGTGAGTCAAGAGAGAAAGGACTTCAGAAGTGGAAGGGAAGGACCTTGAGGGGACTCGCCGAGGATGCCTTTGATCTTCTTGGGACTTCTCTGTAAAGTCTGAGGCAAGAGTAAGAGGGAGGTAAGGCAAGATTAGCGACTTGACACATGTGTGAAATGTTCAGAAGAGCCTGCGTGCACGGCATGCAGAGAGGCATGGCTGCTACCTGTCACACGAAGAAACTGATAAGTATTCAAATACCTTTGTCTGGGAAGCAGTTCAACTTGTTCACAAATACTGCAAGTGTATATCTTCTAGTGAAAAAAAATGTTTCTGTAATACAATGATAACATTAAGAAATTAAGCAGTGTAAATGTATTTAATTTCATTTACATCTGAAGTGATTTCTTTTGAGTGGTATTTCTAAATATTTCTCACCCCCCCCCCCTTTTTTTTTTGGTGGGACCCTCACCGGTGGCCGGGGATCGAACTGGCACTGCAGAGGCTATGGGCAGCCTCGCAACCCAGCGCTCAACCGCTGTGCCACCAGGGGAGGCCCAAGTTTTTCTACCTTTAAAAAAATTATTTTTCATGATCCCTGGCTTGTTTTTCTTTTCTTTTCCTCACACATCATGTTATTTTCCATCTATGTTTTCTTATACTAGTTGTCATGCATTTTGAAATATTTCCTGATCTGAGTCATGTAAAAGATTAACCAAACTACACTTTTATAACAAAATCTTACACATGAATCCTTTCTTGATTACTGCATTCTTCAAGATCCCAGACTGCTGATTTTCAGTTGTATGGATGGAATGGACATTAAGAAATACTCATTTCATTTTGTCTGTAGTAGTTAGATTGCTCTTCCACTCTTAAAGGAGCTGTCACAGAATTTCTGAAAAGTCCATTGAAATTACCCAGCTTAGTGCATTAATTTTAACTAATTGAGCTTCAGAAATGAGTGGCATGTTTCTTACTTTCCTATCATTGCTGCAGAGGGGGAACTTATTAAGACTTTGACACTTTATTATAGGGCAATAGTCAACTTAACCTGTGTTGCCATGGTTACTCTTGGTTGATGTGGAAAAAAATCCTGAAATCACAATTTGTGCCAATGAATATTTTCTATCACTAACATAATCAACAATTTCCAGCTGCTCCTTTTTCCTTTCTGAGTGAGATTCTTGGACCTAGCAAGCATTAAAGAAGTGGTTATTGAATGGTGCAGACAGCTAAGAAAACCAATTGGGCATGTGAAAAATGATACATTTATTCATGTAATAATAGATCACAAACCTTTAAATCTGGAGAGGAATTCAGAGATCATTTAGTGTGAATCTTCTCATTATACAGACAGGAAAAATGACACTCAGGGCTAGAAAGGTGCTACTTAAGGTCACACAAGCAGTAAGTGATTAGAATTCATAAACATTATTCTCATGGGACAAAATGAGGCTGAGATTTTATTTTTCAGAAAATCTATGGAACATATGAAAAAAATCAAACTTTCATTATCAATAATTTTATTGACCATCTCTGAGATGTAACAGTGGGCTCGGGGATCTCACTCTATAATGGAGAGAGAGACAATGTGAGTCATACCTGAGTAACTGCAACTGTTGGCCAACAATCAGTCTAATCAACGTGGTTGTCTCCCTGATGGAGATAGATTAAAGTTGTACATATGATGTAATAATCTAACTAAAATATAAGTCCCTATGGGACAGATACTCTGTCATTTAGTCAATACAAATGTGTATATATGAATATGAATAAGACTGTTCTTGCTTTCAAGGAGCATTTTGTATATCCCACCATACTGAATACAGTAAACTGCCTGGCTTATTGATTGACTTAGTGTTCTTCTATCCCTTCTCCCCAAATGATGACTGTAATTTGCAATTTGATGGGACTGTGCTGTGGGTTTGGACCTTGGTCTGGCTATAAGAAATATGTCACTGATCACATAGTCACATGATATCTTAGAACCTACGTGCTGACTTTGCATGTTAAGAGAGCATGTTAGTAAGCCCTGGGATAAGGACACAAATGGTCTAAGTGGCCTTTTCAACACGTGTTTCAAGAGAATGGTTTCAAGAAGTGAAGCAGTATAACTTTCTGGGTCTCAGTATCACCATAGTGGACTGTGGTAAATATAAATAATTTTCAAAAGTCTTTAAAGGAATAGAAGTTCACTTTTTAAAAAGAAATTTTCCTATAAAAAG
This sequence comes from Talpa occidentalis, assembly GCF_014898055.3. Taxonomy (NCBI): domain Eukaryota; kingdom Metazoa; phylum Chordata; class Mammalia; order Eulipotyphla; family Talpidae; genus Talpa; species Talpa occidentalis. The sequence goes on from NW_023601543.1 coordinate 9,145,623, forward strand.
CTCACATGTTATAAAAAACAGATAAGATCTGAAATGCTCTGGATGAAATCAGAAGTGGGGGCCATGGGATCTTACTAGGCTAGGCTTCTGCTTTCCTCCTTCCCATTTTATCAATGAAAAAAGAAAATCCCAGGGAAGTGAAAAAATCAGTTCTAAGTGACATAAAAGCCTAAGGTGAAAAACAAAACTTATATTAATCTTCTAGAAGAAAATGTTATGAATTCAGAGTTTAGAATAGTTGTGTGAGACAAAGAAAGCATGTACTATAAAAGGAAGAGCAACTTGATAAATAGAACCACCGTAATATTTGAAAATATAAAAATTTTGTTAGGTAAAAAGACACACCACACATTGGCAGAAAATTTTTGCAATGCCCATAATTGAATAAGGGTTACTATCCAGAATGTGTAAAGAGCTCCTACAAATCAGTATGGTAAAGGTCACTCCAATAGAAATGATGAAAGTATGATTCCAGTTGGTAAGGGGACTGAAGGATCCTTCTGATGCTCCCCCGTGTGAAACAAAATGGAAATCAAAGACAAGGAAACACTTTGTTATCCTCTTTACAGTTTGGTTAAGGTATGGCTATCACCCCTTACGTTGGTATCATGCTCTGTGGCTTACAAAGCAAATCCTCACAGGCCCAAGAGGTGGGTGAGGAGGCAGCATTATCCCCATCTTACAAAGGGAGAAGTCAAAACTTTGGAGAGGTACAATGACTTGCCCAATGTTATAAATGGTGAGGTTGGGCCTAAAACCAGTGCTTCTAATGGCAAATTCAGAATTTATTTTACTACCCCACTGCCTATGCCAAATTTTCAAGGCTGAAGTTAGATCAACACTTACAACACACTCTCTTGCATAAGCACAAATCAACTGAAGAGACTTTTAGCAAATTTGAATGGGATGAGAGTGCTTACAGACATGTCACTAATAATTTATTTGTACTAGGCAATGATTTATTGCAGTGGGTAAACTACTGAACCTCTTGGGAAGAGTGGGTTGGTAAGTAATTGGGATATTCCAATTGTATAACCTTTTTCAAAGTACACAGCCTGATTAAAAGTATAGTTCTTTTCTAATAAATGGTTCAGAGGTTACATTTCTTCTATTAGACCAGAAATTCTATAAATGAAGTCAATGAAATAAGGCTGATTATTTCTGTTAATAGAGAGGCCATGAAAATTGTCCTTTGGCCTCTAGGCTATAGAATTTTTTAATAGAGACTAGAAAAACTGTTAGAAATGTGTCTAATCTACACTTCTTTTGTCTCCCGTCAGCAGATCAGTAAATCTAAGCGCTCACAGAAGGGATAAAGCATGATATCAGTATAGCTGTAGATGACCAATTGGATTTAAAAGATTAATTTTATTGGATTTTATACACAGAGTGACCCATATAGTGCAAATGCAGCTAGTGCATTGAAGGAGAAGCGGTGATGAAAAATATCAATCAGTTTATCTTTGGAAACCCAACTTTTAGCTTGATATTATGGGGACAAACAAAGGTATAAGTTTTCTATGTGCAAGAAGTTTACAGTTACACTTGGGAACTATAAGACTCTGAGCACAGTAAATTGGAGGAATAGGCCACAAGCTCCATTTGGAAGACACTAATTACAATGCCTACTAGATAGCTATTACTCAATAAAAATAGGTGGAGTGGCATCTTGGGAAATTTTGTCTCAGTGGTTCATTTCTTTCTAAAATAGCTTAGCAATATGGTGAAACCACTGTTTCTCAGTTGGTGTGAGTCCCACTTTGTGTGAGGGGGATGAAAGTGTAAAATGGCTCCTGGACTCAGTCAACAAAAGGGGTTTGCTGCTTTGATCTGCAAAGAAGATGCAGTTTAACTTAAATTGCATATATCTTGAACTGTTCATAGTTTAAACAGATAAAAAGGGCTTGTTTAAAAAAATTTCAAAACAATATTTTGTAACTTCTATTATTCCCTAAGTAACAATGAAAGAGATGATGGCTAATCTGCTCTTTCAATCCATGCCAAAAATACAAAGCATTTAACCATGATTTTAAATACAACTGGAAAGGCTTTATAATTACGATGAGATCTAAGAAAACTCTCATAAGAAAAAAATAATAGAACCAGTGTTTAGGGCTAAGAAAACAAAAGCAGTATGAAGTAATTGGATGAGCTCACAGAAAAAGAACAAAGGATAAGCAATAACATATTAAATTATTGTTAATTGGAAAAGCCAAGATGTTCCTCCAGGCAGAAATCAGTAATTAGAATGTGGTGAAGCTCATTATCATCTTCTGGGTTGGAAATAAAAAGTGGATTGCATCTCTCCTCCCTACTCAAGTTTCTCTCAACATGTAGATATATCTCAACATGTAGATATCTCAAGTTTAACAACATGTAGATATTTCTACTGGTGAGATAAAGTAATGTGAGGGGCAAAATGCAACATCTCAGCCCTTTTCCCTTTAGAGACAGAGTACACCTGCAGGTTCTGAAGTCCTTCTGCCGTCAATCAACACCTATGCGCTCAGGACTACCCACACACAGCAGGGAGTAGGAAGCAAGACAGAGAGCAGCCTGCCTGAGGAACAGAATTGGACTCTTGCAGATCTCACTAATTTACTGATTTCTGCTAATTGGAACATTGTCTGACTAGACCTGAGGCCTACACCCTCTAACTCAGCTGCTCTCTCTTCCTTCCTCAGCCTTGATGAACAAATCCCCATGACTCGACCTGGCATTCTTGTTCATTGTCACCCATGCCTCTAGGAATACAATGAGTTCTCCAACCCATTTTGGGCTTAAGTGTGAAAATCCATCCCACACACCAAGAAACAGGCCTTAGTTTTGCATTTTCCAAAATGTGGCTCCTAGATCACCAGAATCAGAAAAGTCTTGGGTGGGTGTGAAGTTTACTCAAATGCAGATTTGGGGGCACAACTCACATCTATTGAGCCAGATTAGTGGAGTTGTAGCCCAGAAATTATCATTTAAATCGGTACTCTGGGGCCTCCCCTGGTGGTGCAGGCGGTTGAGCTCCACGCTGTGAAGCTGTCCACAGCCTCTACAGCGCCGGTTCAATCCCGGCCAGCCGGGGAGGGGCCCACATGGCGCTGCAGACCTCTCCTGTCACGCCCGCTGCGCCCCTCAGCAGTGTATTTCGTCAGTCTGTCTGCTCTGTTCCATGTTCTGGCTCTGGTGAATTCTCTCACCCTCCCGCGCATCTGGCCTGTACATTGGTTCTTGTATAAATAAATAAATAAATCTTTAAAAAAAAATAAATTGGTACTCTGGCAGATTTTAATGTACACTAATTTTTAAGAACCAGTTCTTGTTGCCTGTTTTTTTCTTCCCTTGGAAGTTTCTTCACCCCAAATCCACATGTAGCATTTTTTTTCCCCATCATTCATGTCTCAGCTCATATGTCAACCTCATTAGAGGCTTCCCTGGCCACTCCAGAGAAAGATGCCCTGCTCCCACTTAACATCACTGTTGCATCACCTTCTGATTTTCTTCACAGTACTAGCTAGATTTATCTTATTGTGTATATGTTTTGTTACATTTGTCTCTTTTCCCCAATGAGACTGCAAACTTTCTCTCACAGCACTGCCTCCACTGCACCTATACAGTGCCAGACACATATGGAATTCCCCTGCTATTCAAAAGTAGAATGTTCCTATTTAGCATGGTTTGATGGATTGTTATTTTGGGTCTGGGATGCTATTTCCATTAACTTACATGGAAAGTTTTCTGAGCATTACCGAACCCCAAAAATAACCTATCAGATAGATAGGAACATTCTACTTTGGGATTGTAGGGGAAACCTGTAATTGGTAGGTTCTCCACTATTCTAGTGCAAACAACACTCAGATTCCTAGGAGCACCTCTGTTAGGTCAGTGAGAATGTAGAGAAGCTATTAGCTTTCTCCTTGCTACTGAGAACTTCCTTTCTCATTTGTACAAGCCAGATGTGGAAATGTGCAAAATGAAATCTGAACCAATCAGGAATGTCCATTTTGATGACATCACTGTGGCTGTGTGATATTCCTACGACCTTCCAGAAGTTGAGTAAGCCTTATGAAACTAAAATCTTTGGAGAAGTAGTAGTTTGAATAGACAGTTTTTCTAGCTAGATGAAGATTAACTGTTCAGGGCCTGAAATATATTAATAGTTTAAGGGAATTATTCCTCTAATTTATTATATTTATATATTATATATTATACATCATATATTTGATATGTATTAAATAATATGTATTTATATATTATATTAATATAATATTAAAAATTTATTATATTTAACACTTCTTGGTGTTAATCAGTGTACTAAGGGCATATGACTTGGGTTCATCTGAGCAAAGATTCCCAGACTTTCAGACATCAGGGGCTCATTGAGGATGAACTGAAGCCTTCTTATCAGCATGTGTAGGATGCAGCAGTATCTCAAGTTCATAAATATATTCTGGCAGTTTCCTGAAGTGAGTTCAGGAACTCTTCAGTGGTCTACTGAGCATTTGGGCTCCTATAGTAGGTTGTTTTTTTAAATTTTCAAACAACCTTTGTTATTTTGTCACAATATAGGATTTCTCACCTCAGATGCGGTCACCATATTTTTCCCATCACCAAAGTGCCCAGAGTCCTCCACCACCCTCCCCCACACTCCCCTCTCCCATGTTCTCTACTCTCCCCCTCTGGTGGTTCTTTTGAAGAAATGTACCTTGTTTCACTGGAATCCAGCAGTTCAATGGTCTGCAATCAATTTCTTTGACCACTCAGTTTTAGGGTATATTGTCATGGGGCTAATACCTTTGAGTAAACCTTGCTCTATCATGTGTTTGCAAATGCCATTAATTAAAAGTTTCAGCCTACTAGCATTATCTCAATTTCACAGATGAGCAACAGAGGCTCAAAGAATTTAAATAACTGTCCCAAAGTCCACACAGGGGTGTGAGTATGTGTATACTGAAATTGATTACTTCCCTGCCCAGAGGAGTAGCACAGAGACAGAACTCGTTGAATTCCAAGTCCTGGTCTCTCCTAATAAGTTTTGCCTATTACTAGCTCGTTAAACAGAGATAAGAAGGAGACTCTGGATGAGTGTTCATTTTTATTAGTTTCCATATTTTTAGGTTTTTATATATATCTTTTTGAGAAAGTAATATATTATCATTATAAAATTTCATACAGTATAAAATGGTATACAGTGAAATATAAGTCTTCCTCTAATCCTAGTCCCCCTTCCCTTAGGCAGCCATAATGTGACTGCCATTGTTTCTTGTCTATCCTTCCAAAATATTTTACGCATAGAATATGAGACACATACACATGCAATATAGCACATGTATATATTACACAAATGGGAACATCAGTAGCTTGATGTACATGAAAAATTTGAGGCTATGATAGTGAGTAAAAATATTAGGTATGTCTTAGAATACAGTTTATAGTACATGTTTTATCACATATATATCTCAGTGATCAATTTTATATATATGTCTACATACACTCATATACACACATATAATATCCATACATATGTATCACACAAATGGAAGCATCTGTACCTTGAATTTTAAACTTAATTTTATATCTTGGAGAAAATTAACTCTGTTCAATTAATCCTTATGCCAATGCTATACTCTCATGAGCAAAGTAATAAGTAAAGTAATAAGGTAGTTTTCTAAGTGCCTTCACTGTTCTAGATCCATTTGATGTCACATAATTTTGATGATGGATATTTCTCTTATCGTCATCTTTTATTACCTTCCACTTGCTTAGTATGAAAGCTTAAGTTTGCTTTACTTTTTCTGTCTTTTTGGAGTGAAACCTTTGTCTACGTTCCACGATTTATATGTTATAGTTTCATTGTTATTATTACTAAATACAGACTTTTCTTTTTCTTTTTTTTTTTTTTGAAGATTGATTTATTTATACAAGAACTGGGGTACAGGCCAGATGCGCAGGAGAGTGAGAAGATTTACCAGAGCCAGAGCAGGGAACAGAACAGGCAGACTGACGAAATATACTGCTGAGAGGAGCAGCGGGTGAGACAGGAGAGGTCTGCTCACCATGTGGGTTGCTCTGAGGCTGGTGGGGATCGAACCGGTATTGCAGAGGCTGCAGACAGCTTTACAGCACTGTGCTCATCCACCTGCACCACCAGGGAGGCCCAATACAGACTTTTCTAACTTTCTTTCTGATTTATTATTTCCTCTCATGGAAATAATTGTTTTTCTACATAAGTTAATGTTATTTGTAATTTAACTCCCTTGTGATCAGAGAACATACTCTGATTTCAATCCTATTAGATGCATTGGAATTTTTCTTTTGACCTGAACATGGGTTTGTCTGCACTTGAAAGGACTGTACTCTGCATTTGCAAGATGCAGTATTCTATTATATAAATATCAACTAACTCAACGTGGCTAATAAGAGTTGTTCAAGTCTTTTTTATCTTTACTGATTTTTGTTCTTCAATTACTGAGAAGGGGATGATAAAATCTCCAGCTAAAATTGTGAAAGTGATTTTCCTTTTACTTTGTCAAATTTGTGCATTATTTTGAAACTCTGTTGTAAGGTGTATTAACATTTATGTTGTTATATCTTCCCGATGAATTAACTCCCCTTTTATGATGAAATGTCCCTCTTTACAGTAATACTCTTTTATTGAAGTCTGTTTTATCTGATGTTAATATAGTGGACTTGCCTGCCTTCTTATGTGTGCTGTTTATATCTTATATCTTTTTTATCCATATTCTTTCAATCAATTTGTGTCTGTAAATTTAAATTGTATATCTGGTCAATAGCACATATTTGTATGCTGGCTATTTCCATTCTGACTTCTGTATTTTCATTGGAGTGTTCCTTGATAAGGAACATTTACTGAACTATTTGATATAGTTAGATTAAGTCAACCCATCTTAATATTTATTTTCTGGTATCTGTTGTTTATTGTACTATGCCTTTCCTTCCCCCTACTGGATAATCGAATATTTATTTCTAGAAATCCATTTTATTTTAACTTTTTGTTTGTAACTATATCTCATTCCTGTTTTTATTTGAGTGTTTTCTCTAAAGATTATACCTCCTGAGCTTTTAACAGTCTATTTTATTGCTTTGCAGAATATAGAGAAACTTAACCTGTATAGGTCTGTTTTTTTCCTTCACTCATCTTTATGCTATTTTTTTGTCATGTTCTGTGTAGATTTCTACCCAAGACAATTTATTGACTGTAATAAAAGTTGAAATTTTATACTGCATACAAAAGAAAAATCATTTGAAGTGTTTTTGTTGGTTTCAAGTGTTAGTAATTTACATATTGACATAGTAAATCTAAAAAAGGCAGTTTCACTGCCTTTCAGAGATAGAGGTGTCAGTAGTCAGAGTTAGAAGGAATATTAAGCATCATAATTCTATAATATGTGCACTTTTATTTATGTACTCACTCCAGTAAAAAGTTCCTAAGGAAAAAAAAAAAATCATACAGTCCAGTGTCTCTCCAGAGGAGCCTATCAGCATTGTAATGGAGACAATTTAGGGTTATGCAGGACTGTTGTGCACATCCAAGGACTTTTAATATTACACTAACCTGCTTGGTGTCAGAAGTGCCAAATTTCCCAAGTCCCAATTGAGGGTATTATACAGCTTTCGATTGAAAATGAATGTTACTAAATTACCTCATTGTCCAAATGAAGAAACTGAGACTCAGAGTGGATTAGTAACTTGCTTAAAGTTGAACACTACTTCTTTTTTGACAGAACTGTGACTAACCCCAATGCTCATTTTAATTCTCTTTTTACTATATCATGCTCTTTCTGAGATTAGTTATAAATGTATTCCAGCCAGAACTAAAATGTAAACTAAAGTATGATATATATTTCTTTCTTTCTTTTTTTTAAAGATTCACTTATTTATGCATACAAGAACTGGGGTACAGGCCCGAGGTGTGAGGGGTGAGAAGATTCACCAGAGACAGAGTGGGGAACAGAACAGGCAGACTGACTGAAATACACTGCTGAGGGGAGCAGCGGGCGAGACAGGAGAGGTCTGCTGTGCCATGTGGGTATCTCCCTGGCCGGGGATTGAACTCATGCTGCTGTGGCTGTGGACAGCTTCATAGGTTGCGTCTTAACCCCTTGTGCCACCAGGCAGGCCCCCAGATATATATTTCTTTCTTATGTCAATGTCATTTATTGGAAAAATCACTCTGAAGAAGTTGAAAGGTGAGGGTTCTGAATATCACCCTACTGTTTATCTCTTGGACATTTCATAGCCACTTAGCCATTGAATGAAAACTACTTTTCCTGTTATTCTCTCTACTAGACTGTGTTAATGATGTTTACAAACTCTCCATGTCAAACCTTCACAGAAAAAATCCTAATACAATCACAGCAGAATTAGTGTTTTATTTTGGTTCTGTATAAATATGTAGACATTTCTTCTTTAAAATCCTGAAAGACTCTATTTTTTTCTAGAGTTTAGTAAGCATGAAAACAATCTTATGCTGCTTATTGTCATAAGCATAGTTACTTAAACAGCTCTTAAAAGCAGCTTGAAAACTAGTCCCCACTGTTGTGCAGCCCCCGCACAACTCAGCTTGTCTGTACATTTCCAGGATGAGGCAGGTGCTTAACTCAGTCTGTACGAGATCTGAATCTGTTTCAGATTGGCCACGTGGTGAACAGGACAGGTGGCCTGGCTGTAGGGTAAACCACCGAAGAGATGAGGCTGTGGTTTAGAATGCTTGGGAAAAGAAATAACACTGAATCTTGAACAGGAAAAGGCTAAATATGTACCAGACACTGGGATTATGCTTCTTCCTTTGGACGGGAAAAAGTTTAGATGGAACTGAAAACAAAGCCACAAGGCAAATACATGAATAGAAACACTGAGCAGATGGATGGGGCAGTGGGGTTCTGAGTGGGTGTTGGCAGAGACTGTCATTGTTCCTGGACTTTATCCAGCCAGATCGATGTGGCTTGAACATGGAAGTGTTTCTTTGTTGCATTTGTTAGTAATTGATAGGAAGAATTTTCACGAGAATGTTCCATCACTATTTTACATTAGATTATTTATTCATGTCTTCATACAATAAATATTTATTGAGCACCTACCATAAGTGTGGCATTGTTCTAAAATGCTGTAGATGCCACAGGGAGGAGAGAGAGAGAGAAAGGGCGGGTCAGGAAAAGAGAGACCATACTCTTATGAAACTAATATTTTGCTGGGGACATAGAGACAATAAGGGTGATAGTAAATGCAGTGGGGAAGCTTAGGGAGACAGGCTGGGACAAGTCTAGAATATTCCAAGAATAGCAAAGAGACAATGTGACTAGAAGGGAAGGAGGGAGGAGAGAGTGGTAAGATAGGAGGGACACTAGCATAAACATAGGCTTGTGTCTAATTAGCAATATATGACACTGTGTGATTTTGCAGGACAGAGATAGCTATGGTTGAAATATTTTCTCATTGGTTCAGATGTGTCCATCTCTTTTCCTTTCACCTTGTCTTCATTCACATCTCTCTATTTATCCTCTTCCCTCTTCTCATAGAGAATTAATGAACAATCACAAGTAAAGAAATTCAAGCAGTAACCAAAAGCTTCCCCAAAAAGCAAAAGCCAAAGATCAGATTGTTTCACTAGAGAATTCTACCGAACATTCAAGAAAGAATTACCTGGATCAATGGTAGCCAGTGTATAGGTAATGTTCTATTTTCCAAATGCTGTGCCCATTTCAGTGTGATTGCTGCTAGCGGTGGATACCAGTTTGGCCAACAATGGATAGTGCTCTAGTTCGGATTTCCTCAAGGCTAAGCAGTTGTTGGTGAGCACAATCACTTTTGTGTTGCCTTGCCAGATCATTCTCAGGGCCTGCGTGTACTTTCCACTTCTCATAATGAGCTGGAGCTTGTTGTTGACCTCCAGCAACTTTTCATCTTTTTGTGGCCACCATTTTCCTATCTTAGGTGCTGGATGTCTCCCAAACAAGAGTAGCTGCCAAGCTCTAAAACAAACTATTCTTAAGTCCCCTAATTCTTGGAAATATTCTGGCCCACAGAACAAAAATATTCTGTAGTCAGTTTAGGCTCAACCATAATTGACTGATATGTGTCATGGCAGAGTCTCCAGATAACAGTTTGTAAGGAGGGTGGACCTACTGGCTGATCCAAGTGTAGTAGTGAGAGTGAAAGCAGTGAAGATGCTTTTATGACGGGTAATAATGGACTAATGTCATCAAAAATGCTGAGAATGCATTTCTTTTGTGCTTTTGGCTGCTAATCAGCTGGGGCAGTCAATGATCTTTGATATATACTCTGATCTCTAGGGCAACTTTGACTAGAGATATTTTGAAATGAAGAAAACTACTAATTGCTATTCCTAAGGATAAAGAAGTAGCAAAGGTGAGGTTTGTTTTTGAATCCAAGAAAGAGGGTGGAGTATGAATTGGGAAGGGAAGGAAAAGAGATTGGTTTGCTGGTGTGTGGCCAAAAAAGAGTGCACCCCTGACATGACTATCATGTAGAGAAACTGTATAGGAAAATATCTGGCTCCTACTTATTGTTCAATAAATGTTTGCTGGAGCTGATCTTTAATGATTTCTCTCACTATAGAATTATTGTAATGAACTTATTTTTCAAATCAACATCTGGCATATTAGATTATTAAGAGAAACTAGCAACAACTGAAGAAATGGTTAATATTAAGTCCAGTGTGCTGTATTATATATATTGTGTGTGTGTGTGTGTGGTTTATTTTAACAAAGAATCTAGTTACACGTCTTCTGACAATTCTTCAATACTTTTTAGTAGGCAATTGAGTAGGAATATTCTACAAGTATAGAAATATTGACCTGCTGGTGTTGAGCGACTGTTTATCATTACTGAGACAAAGATAAGAGAAAATGGGATTCAATTGTATAAATTAAACACCTCCTGTGACACCTGACAGATTAATCAAAACTGACCCAATACAGCCAAATCTTGCAAAAAGATCTTATAATTCCATGTTCAAAACACTTCAATGGCTCCCCATTGGCTTAGAGTAAAACCAATACCTTAACCTGGCTCTCTGATTTGTTCTACCTCTCAAGGTTACAACCTGCTTTTCTCCTTCACACATCCTAAAACGACCTAAGCATTTCTTCATGTTTGCTTCCTTTTTCATCCAGGGTTTTCCCCTCATTCTTTGCCATCTAATGTGTGTGCCCTTCCAGGTTTATCCACATTCTCTCTATCCTTTATGGTAGGCTGGGTTCAAATGTTACATTCCACGGGAAGTTATCCTTGATCCCTTCAGGATAATCATTTTCTCCTGTCTCCAGAAACTTGGATGAGTTTTTATCATGATACCGCAAACTGGCCAACCATCTCTTTCTTGCAATTCTCAAATTTCCAAAGCTCTGAAAAATAGAACAATTTTTGACAATTCAATAAAATGGGATGTGATGTGAACTTATTTGGTAGTGATATATAACCTGAAGTGATGATATGAAATACCCTCATCCTTGTCTCAATTTAGTGTTAATAGTAATATACTTCAGATCAGAAATATCAATGTATTTGACAATGGGATACTGCTCCAAGTCCCACCCAGTGTGTTAATTGATGTGGTATATGGATATTAGTAGTGTACCAACTCTTATAATTTATGAGTTCTGAAATACATCTATTTCTAAAGTTTTGGCATGGGGCTTATAAATTCAATTATACTTATACACAGTTGTCATTGTTTGACCTGCCTAATATCTATTATATAGACTGGTGGGATAGACTAAGGTCTATTCTGAGAGAATCTGTCTTTAGGTAGGTCTTGGTGGGAATTAGGTTTCATCTCTATCATGGATTTTGAAGCAACCACGTATTACCACCTATTCTTCTCTGTCACCTGGTCATGGGTATGTAAACTAGGTTTTACCAGTGAAATAGTCCCTCCTGGGATCTTGAATTCTGAAGGAGGGATGAAAGAAACAGGGAAAGTTAGAGATGATTCATTGAAGTGGTAGAGTCAAGTGGTCTGTGGCAGTGGCACCAATGCTGGCTGTTCCTTTGACGTGACTTGGCCTATATTTCTTGCTGCCAGGCTACCTTTGAATCTTTGCCATTTCTGAGGCTACCCTGCCAGACTTCCTGGCAGTAAACTGTTTTTCTGTAAATTAGCCAGTTATTTTCTGCTCTTCATTTCCAAAATCCTTAACTCATTATGTACTGTCTTTTCTTCCCATCTTTGCCTGTCTTCGTTCTGTGCTGCTGTAACAAAGTACATAAACTGGGAAGCTTATAAATACAGCAAAAAATTACTTCTTATACTTCTGGGGACTGGAAGTTAGAGATCAGGGTGCCGGCATAGTCTGGTTCTGATGAGGGCTCTCTTCCAGGAGGCAGACTGGCACATTTGTTTCCTCAAAACACCTAGTAATAACAGATAATGCATTGATTTTAAGTATGGCAGCAACAATATCATACTGGCATTTTAGAGAGATCACTCTCTTTGACTTATGGAAAATCGGGTAGAAGAAGAAAGATTGGGGTATTCCATTTGACAGGTAATACAGTCATGATTAATGTAGTGGAAATGGAGATAGAAGTTTTATGGTTTTGAGAAATATTTAAGGAAATGAAAGGTCAGGGTTTGGTGGCTGATTGATAATGGTGAGTAAGGAATAGGGAGGAGGAGAAATGACTCCTAAACATCTGGTTTGAGTCACTGATTGGATACTAGTGCCATTCAAAGAACTAGGGGACATAGGAATAGTAACACTTTTGGGGGTAGAGAGGGAGATAATTGAGTCAAGTAGAAACAAGGTTAATTTCAGGACAAGTGCAGAGACACTGTAGACAATGAGTGGTGAATCTAAAGTTTAATCGGAGGCCAAGAGTAGGCATCATCACAATATTGCTAGTACTTAAACCCATGGGCGTCCATGAAATCTCCCAAGTGGAGCATTTAGATTGAGAAGAGAATAGGGTCCAGACAGAGCAACGAGGAACATGGAAATCAGCTAAAGTCAAGGGACCTTCGAAGGGATCAGGAGAGTAGGAGCACTTTCCTATGTGTTGTGACTATGAAAGTCAGTAACACATCATCTTTGTCTACAAAAATTGGGATGTGGGGAAGACAAAAATATCAAATGATCACAGCAAAATGTGACAAGTGTATAATCGGGTATATAAGTGTAGAAGAGAAGAATATAAGGCTGTAGAAATGGGTGGGACTCATGTATCATTTTAAAGTTCTGTTGACCATTAATATGTATGGCATAAGCATATTCACAGAAATATGTATAAGAACACATTTAATATTAATAATATATCATATTAATAATTTAATACAGTACATTAATATATAATGTTAATAATATAATAAGCTTTTGCTATTTGGTTTTCTTTCACCACCTCCTTTGTTATGTAAGATTTTCTTTCTCTATTATTTCCTTTAAACTGCTTCGTAAGTTGTTAGCTGCTTTATATCAATAGAGGTTTTTTTCTCTTTTTTTTGCCAATGATAGAAGTCCATTGGTTTGGTCAAAAGCAGTCAAATGTCTGATAATTGCCTTTTTAAAAAGACTCTGAATCAATATTTATTCATTATTGTTAATATAGTCCATATTTTAAATATGGAAATGACTAAATTTGAAGTGAGTTGACCATCTTCATCTTAGCTTGCTCCAAGTTTGATTTTTTTTTCTTTCAATAGGAAATGTTTTAAAGAAAAAGAGCTCAGGAGTGAAAGATTGATCCCACTTTCTTTTTTTTAAGTTTTTATTTTTATTTATTTATGCATACAAGAACTGGGGTATAGGTCAGAGGTGCGGGGGGTGAGAGGATTTACCAGAGACAGAGTGGGGAGCAGAACAGATGGATCTACTGAAATCCACTGCTAGAGGGGAGCAGTGGGTGAGGCAGGAGCGGTCTGCCACACCATGTGGCTTAGCTCCCTAGCTGGGGATCAAACTCGTATCACAATGGCTGGCAGTAGCTTATAGCACTGAGACTTTAACCCCTGCACCACCAGGGAGGCCCTGATCCTGCTTTCTAATGCTACCTTCCCCACTAGTTACATTTGTAACCTGAGAAAGTCACTTTTGTCCTCCAGGCCTTGGTTGCTGCATCTTTATAAAAGAGCTTCTCTTTGCCCCAAAGACCTCACAGAGTAGCGGTGGTATGTCAAGAGAAAGATAGGTGTCAAACTGCTTGGGTCACATAAAGGTGGTAGTACTCTCCCAGTTTCTCAAATGCTTCCTCACACAGCCCCATATCTTTGCACAGTAGTTATGTGGGGCCCGGGTGAATACTCTGGGTAATGGGATGTGAGTGGGTGTGACTCGTGTCACTGCTAAGTCAAAGCACTATGAGTTTGTGTCTCCATGTTCTTTCCTTCCCCCCCTTTAGTAACCATGGAGACGATATGTTGAATGTGGCCTTGTAAGATAGAAGGGGAATCAATCTCTGAGTCACTGGAGGAAAATCCCGTCTCCCAAATGACCCCAACTGACTTTGCATGAGTAAGAAAATTTTGTGTCTTAACTCTCTAAGATTTTGATTGTAGACGTTCTGAAACATAGCTAAGTCTCTTTTGGTTAACAGTACCACAAGCACTGTTAACCAAAAGAGACTTAGCTATCCAGTCAAAAAATGGTCAGAAGAACTAAAAAGAAACTTCTCTGAAGAAGAAATGCAAATGGCCAACAGGCATATGAAAAAATGTTCAACATCACTTGTAATCAGGGAAATGCAAATCAAAACTACCATGAGATACCATCTCACACCAGTGAGAATGGCACATATTAAAAAACTAGCAACAACAAATGTTGGCGAGGATGTGGAGAAAAAGGAACTCTCCTGCACTGTTGGTGGGAGTGCAAACTGGTCCAACCACTATGGAGAGCTGTGCGGAGATTCCTGGACCTACTAAACATAGAGCTTCCATATGATCCAGCGATTCCACTCCTAGGTATTTACCCAAAGGACACAGAAACATCAATTCCAAAGAGCACCTGCACCCCTATGTTTATAGCAGCTCTATTTACAATAGCTAAGCTTTGGAAACAACCCAAATGCCCAAAAATGGATGACTGGATCAAGAAGATGTGGTCCATGTACACCATGGAATATTACTCAGCATTCAAAAAAGATAAACACATGCAATTTGCAGCAACATGGATGGAGCTGGAAGGGATCGTGCTCAGCAAAATAAGCCAGAAAGAAAAAGAAAAATACCGGATGGTCTCACTCATAGCAGGAATCTAGAAAACCTAAATAAGGGACTAGGAAAATGAATAACTATAAGAAAGTGAAAATCAAAATCAACAAAAAACTATGAACCAGAGACACTCTGTAGGGTGTAGAGGGCAGGAGGGGAGGGATTGGGGTCAAAATAAGGGGGTTGTAATTGTATGGGGATTATAAAAATAAAACTTATTATAAAAATAAAAAAAAACAGTACCACAAGCAGAAGGCATTGTTAAATTTGAGATACTCCAAGGAAGTCAGAGATGTGGAGCTCTAGAAAGCTTTTGGTGGTGGTCTCAGCAAGAGAAATTAGGAGCATTATTGTTTTTTTAGCAACATTTGCTTCATTTCTTAATGTTTCTCCAAACCAATGCAAAATTCAACACTCCAGCCAACATCCTGGCTCTGCCATGGGTCCTATTTTGATGCTAAGGCTAAGAGGGCATCTCTACCATTGCTTCCTACCTTTCCTGTTATTCAGACCAACCATAACAATAATGCTAAGGTAAAGAATAGAAGGGGCAAGTGCTCCATTAAAGTGGAGGGCAGGAGCAGGGTGGTACAGAATTGGGAGCTATCACCCCTATAAGAGCAATTGTTTTTGATAAAAAAAAAAAACTTAATTTCCTCTTTGATTATTTCCTTCTCTTTTTGTCTGATTTTTATTGCTCTACTTTCTTTTATCATATTCCTTTCATAACTTCTTAGTGACCACTCTGTGCTCAGGACTGTAAGAAATACAGAGTAGTTTAAGGTATTACTCATGCCTTTAGGGAATTTATAATACATCATAGAAACTAGCTCAACACGCAGCAGTGCGAATCAGTGTAAAAACTACATAATTCAGTACTAAGCTGAGAGACAGAAATTTATAAATTCCGTAGAAGATAACAGAGAGAGCAATGGGGATAAATGAGCAGAGAGAAGGGAAATAATATGGATGGAAATAAGAGTCACTTGGAAAGAGAATGGATAAGGTGTATGACTAATTGGAATGAGAGCTATATGAGTAGAAATTGCCAAAGATGATTCAAAGTTTTAAGTCTAAATAGCTTAAGAGAATAAAAGTGTTATTTATGGGGTCAGAGTTACTTGGAATAGAACTGAATTTGATTGGAAAATGTAGCTGTAGAAAAAGAGAGTTCATTTACGGTGATAATTGGTTTTGGGAGAAAGAGCTTGCAGCTCAAGAATACATGTCTAGTATCTAGGCATAACTATTAGCACTGGGTCTCAAATGAAAAAATCAAATTGAAAATGTATGCAATATGTGAAACCATAGTGTCATATATTTGTTCATAGTCCCAATTTGGGAGAATAAGTTGAAGGATAAGGAGTCCGTGAAAGACTAATAAAAGCCAATTGGGGATGTTCTTTCATTCATTCAACAAGCATTTACAAAGTGCAAACTACGTGTCATGTGCTTATTAAGACATCAATTACTCAACAAATTGGTAATTGGGATGTGTGTTTATTTTACTATCTCAGCACTTCCAAGATGGAAAGCAGGCACAATAGTAAACTTAGTAAACATATTTGAAAAGCTGTTTTATAGGCATTCTTTCTATTTACAGCCTACCTAGTAAAAGCTGGCCAATACAAAAATCCTTTTATTTGAGCCATAAGACACTATTTGTCTCGAATGAAGTAGCTTGCTGAGTCTATACTGATGGCTTTAATTTTGCTGTATGCATGCAGAAATAAGTGTTAGTATACCACTTATAGACTTAGTGTTTATGAGCACTACATAGTAGTCTGGATATTAAATATTTTCAACATTTCCTTTTTTTGTAATCAAGGAGGAAAGACCATTTTGTGGTCTCAAAAGTTATAGAAACTAGACACCAAAGATTAAATTTTATTTCTAATTTCATTAGATACGTTATAGGCAAATAAAAATTTTTGAAGAAAAACAGGTATGTTAGCCAAATATAATTTCATGTTAAAATATATATTAGCAGCTACTTGAGGCATATGTTTCAAATTTAAACCATCTCCAAATCTTGCTTTATTCACCTGGAGGAGAAATACTCTCCTATCAATGATAGTCCTGGTTATACCATCCATAAAATGAAGAGATTAAATTACTTGACCACTAAAGCAATTCTTGTGCTGACTTTCTATAAATATGGGGCTGCGTCTGAAATCACAGGAAATCTTAGTTACAAAACATTGCTGCTAGTTTGCATGCACTCCCACAGAGCTGTTAGTGATAGTCACTTTTCAAAGATCAATATTTTAGTTATCGTGACAACAAATTTTAAGACAGTTTTTAGCTAAAATTTATGAGATCATGTTAAAAATAAAGAAAATAATTCCCCCATGTGGGGGAGATAAAGTGTATTTTAGCAGAATGGTAATCTGAATTTAGAGGGCAGAAAAGTGTCAAAAGCATCGACAAATAAAGAGAAAGGAATTGTTCTTAAAAAACAAACAAACAAACAAACAAACAAACAAACAAAACAAGTCCTTGCCATTGCCCCAAAGAGAATGGGCAAATCCTGATCTAGCAAATTACCATGTTTAATTGTAGGTTGACATACAGTATTTTACAAAGTTTTTCATATTATAGAATTTGCTAGCAGCTACCCTCATGGTACAATTGTAATACCTCTTAGATCACAAGTGCTTTTTTTAAAAAATCGTTTTCAAAGTTCTAGGTCTCTACATTATAGAAAGATGATTTTCTGGAGTGTCCTTGGAGTTGCTTCTCGAATAGTAGATGGGGAAATACAGCACTTCTTTCACTTCTACCCAAAGGCTGCATCTCAATGCACCTACCTAGGGTTGAGTGGAATATTGAACCAGACCAGGAGCCTTGGCTTAATTTTTAGCCAATCAAGTCAGCTGACCATAGTTCAAATAAGGTTTGGTTGTCTGAAAGATGAAATCTCTTCTAGGAAACCTGCTAGGTGTCAAATATTTTCTATATAGTTAAGGGCTGCTTCAGAGATAAGCATGGAGGCAAGACATTTGCCAGATTGAATTCATTGTAGCAGTGAATTTGCTTTTGAGGACATCGGTAAGATACCTTTACTATTTAACATTGACTACAGCTTAGCTCCTTTAGTTAATAGTGCTTTATTGATTTTATGGCTATTTTTGAAACAGTATGTGTTTAATATTAGTATTTAATCCGTTTCCACAAAATGCCAAGTTTACCTTGAGAAGAAATTTTACCATGTTTGAATGTAACTAAAACGAACGCAAACCAAGTATCCCTGTAATAAGAAAATAACTCCAGGCTGGAAGGGAAGCTTTGCGCGTCAGCAAGTAAATCCTGCTTCCTAAACCACAGTGTACATAAGGCTTTTCCACACATCTCCCGTTGCTACGGAAACCTCTGCTGTCTGAGCTCTAAACAGCTGACTCATTTCAAAGTCTGGCTTTCAAGCCTCTCAGCTCACAGCTTAGAGAGACAAATGGAAACAAAGAAAAAAAAAACAGAAACAATGAAATATCAATAGATACCATTTCATTTAAAATTTACTAAATTATGTCTTGTTATATATGGACAAACTAAGACAATGCTAATTGTCAGTTGCTACAGAAAGCAGTAAAGAGGTCATAAAAACATCGAGTCCACAGTCTGTAACAGGAGATTTCTGTTCTGTGGACTCCGTGAAAAAGAATAAAATGGAAGCTTAAAGAGAGACCCTCAGTGTCTTCCACATCTCCAAACAGTCCAAGCAGAAACATAGGCAAATGCAAACAAAAGCATAATCAGCAGAGCAGTTAGCCTGGGGTGGGCATGTAGGGAGAGAAGCGTGGAGGAGGGAAGAGGAAACCTAGCAAACCTTAAGCAGTCTTAAGAAGTGTCCACACGAAGTTGGAAGGTCTATCTGCCAGTAATATCCAAAAGGGACTTCCTGGTTTAGTCTCCTCTTTGGCCCTCTTAACTCAACAGTGTTCAGTGATTACCTAGAGGTCTGTTTATTAAATGAGTGGATGGTACAAATCTAGGAGTTCGATTTTAGACCAGAAGATCCCTATGTTCCTTGGGAATGTAGACCGAGGGAATAAATGACCTTGCACGCTCATGGTCGACTGGCCCTGAAGATATAGTGGGATTTTAAACTAATTTTCAGATTTCAAACAAGTAATGGCTACAAGAAATAATAGATACTGTAGAAGTGGTTTACTTTGAATGTTGTAGAAGTGGTTTACTTTTATATATTGTGAATTGACTTGAGTATGGTAGTGGTAAGGATTGGGAAAAATCCATTTGAATGTGCCTTCAGAGTGAATGTGGGGAATATGCATATGTATGTATGTATGTATACTTTATTCTATACTTACATATAAAGTGTACATATAGGTAGAAGTTGCTTAACTTCTGGGAGGCCATTTTTGCTGTCTCTATTATTTTGTGCTTCTAAAAGTATTGATCGTAATACAGCTGAAATGAATATTAAAGCATCAGTTTGTTCTATTTACCAATACAAGTTATTACTGCAATTTTACTGTCAGAAAATGGAAATCAATAATACATACCCTCAAAATAGTATCTTGGTGAAAAGATGTGGAATCATTGATCAATGCATATTGAGTCTGCAAAATATCCCAAACAGGCATAGTGTGAATAGCAGCAAGCAAGGCTTGTGCTTTAACAAAAATTATAGCCCTAGAGATGTGCCCAGTCTTTGATACAGGGTAATTGGCATGTTTGGTTTATTTGGTACAGTCCTCTCAGTTCATTCAGTGCATTGCGGTTAAATTAATGGACTCATTTGATGAGTCTTGAAAGGCTGACTAGGCTGGCAAATCCAGGGAATGCTGTTGAACCTGTATACCTAGAATTCAGCAAAAATGACTGTGGTAGACTGAATAATGGCCCATCAAATGTGCTCATTTCCTAAACCTTAGAATGCATGAATACATTAATTTACATAGCAAAAGGAACTTTGCAAATGTGATTAAAGCAAGGGCCTGAGATGTGGAGGGTAACATGAAATATTCAGGTGGTCCCAATGTAATTGGTCTTATAAAAAGAAAGGCAGAAATGCAACCATAACAATACCTTGATTTTAACCAAATCCAGCTTACTTCAGACTGCTGATCTCCAGAATTGCTGAATAATAAATTTATATTGTTTTAAGCCTTTAAGTGTGTAGTGACTTGTCACAGCAGTAATAGTAACTATTGCAGATGCTCATTAAATTCAGCAAAGAGGGCCTCCCTGGTGGCACAAGGGGTTAAGTCTCAGTGCTAGGAAGCTATTTGCAGCCACTGCAGAATGAGTTCGATCCCTGGCCAGGGAGCTACACACATGGCACAGCAGACCTCTCCTGTCTCGCTTACTGCTCCCCTCAGCAGTGTATTTCAGTAGATCTGCCTCTTCTTCTCCCCACTCTCTCTGGTGAATCCTCTCACCCCCGCACCTCTGGCCTACACCCCAGCTCTGATATGCATAAATAAATAAAATAAATCTTTAAAAAAAGAAATGGTTACCCTGGCAGTGGTAAAATATAACCTGACTATACATTTGTTTGTGTACATGTGTATAATATTCTTAAATATAGACTTTAGAAATTACTGCCTCTGAAATTACTGCCTCAGAGTTTCAGTTTTCTCAGTGATAAAATGATAAGGCCATATACATAGTACATAGGATTTCCATGACATTATATAATATAACATGTAAATTGTCTAATTCTATGCCTGGTATATCAGACTCTAAATACTGTACATATATGCTTATTATTGATGTACACATGCTAGAGTCTTAATAGACAATGAAAGCCTCAGTTATATTTAATGTATCGATGCCAGTTCTCTCCAACTGCAACCGCAACTGTATGGACTTCATTTGTTTTCACCCACATTATTCTTTAATTGTCATTTAGTTGAGGAAGCTCCTTTGTTATCTAATGTTACAATGAATTTTACAGAGTACAAGTGTTTAACTGGATTAAATGCCAGAAATTCCATTTCATAGATACCTACACTGACTCAGATAAGTCATATTGTAGCTCATATTATATCATATCTTGTGATGAGGATAATATATGTATTCTACAAAATATCGCTTGCTTGCTTTTTCTACAAACTGGCTTATTACAACCTGCAATTCCTCATCTTACATTCAAGTGATACCACAAATAAGGTTAACAATAATTCCACTACATTCTTTGCAATAAGTACAGTGTCCTGCCATAATTGTATTTTCCTTGTATTGAATCTTTTTATGGTATATTGAATAGAATAGAATAGAACGACGGTGAGGTGAGTGGGAATTTTCTTAAAAGAAAATTTTAATTTTGGGCCTCCCTGGTGGCACAAGGGGTTAAGACACAACCTATGAAGCTGTCCACAGCCTCTGTAGCACCAGTTCGATAGAGCAACCCACATGGCGCAGCAGACCTCTCCTGACTCACCCGCTGCTCCCCTCAGCAGTGTACTTTGGTCAGTCTGCCTGTTCTGTTCCCCACTCTGTCTCTGGTGAATCCTCTCACCCCCTACACCTCTGGCCTGCACCCCAGCTCTTGTGTGCATAAACAAATAAATCTTTTTTAAAAAAGGAATTTTTAATTTTGCTAACTTCAAGAATGAGTGCTCTTAATAGGTTCTTCAGTTCTTCTCATTTTAACTTGACCCTGATGGTGCCCAAATTCACATTGTCAACGTAGAATTCTCCCCAGATTCCTGCTGGTCATTTCCATTTTCTGGTCCACTAGCACTACCAGTTCAGCCCATCCAAAATATAACTTGCCATCACCCTTAAAAATCTTGCCCTGTCTGCTACATTTCCCATGCTGTGTATCCATGGCATATTTCCATGGAGCCACTAGGTGAGGACTGTTTGAGTCATCTTCTTCCTTTACTCTCTTATTACCCCATCTAGTCAACCACGCAAACTTCTGGATTTTACTCCTGAAAGCATCTTCTGCCATATTATCTCCATCTCTCCCAACTACTGCACTCAATTAAAATACCGTCATCCTCCATTCACCTATCATCAGTCTGTTGACTATTTCCCCTTTCCCTGGTCTTATTTACTTCAGCGTGTGTCCCATTTGTTATCAGACTAACCCATCTAAAAGAGAAGTCTAATCGTATTACTTGTCTGTTAAAAACGTTGGGATAGTTCCTTTCTCTTCTCAAAACTAAGCTGTCTGACCACAGACGTAGTTTTTCCTAATCTGCTCTCTGCCTTCCTCCCCAGGCCCTGCTCTCACTCCCCCAGACTTGTGATTGACATTCCAACAACACAGAAATGTGTTTAGTTCTCCACATATAGAGTTGTCAGATTTGGAAAATATAAATATAAGACATCCAGGTCTCTGTGAATTCATCCCCAACAGCAAGGAAAGCAAAACAGAACAGAAACGATTGGGGCTACATCAAACTGAAGACAGAGACTATCACTAAAACAAAATATACCTCACTGAATGGGAGAAAATACTTGCACAAATTATTTGACGGAGGGCTCATATCAAAGGTCTACAAAAAAATTCATTCAACTCAACAAAAAGGAAAACAAATAACCCAACAAAAAAGGCAGAAGAATGAAATAGACCCTCTCCAAGGAATACAAATGGATGGCCAACAGGCATATGGAAAGATCTACATCTTCACTTATTGTCAGGGAAATGCAAATCAAAACCACAATGAGATACCATTCCTATGAGAATGGCCTGTATCAAAAATACCAGAAACAACATTTGCTAGAAAGGATGTGGAGAAAAAGGAGCTCTCTGAAACTTGGTGGAAATGTAGACTGGTTCAGCCCTTCTGGAAAACAGTATGAAATTTCCTCAGAAGACTAAAATTAGATCTCCCATAGTCTTGCCAGTCTCACTCTTAACTATCTAACCAGAGAACACAAAAACACTAATTTGAAGGGAATCTCTTGCTTCCATGTCCATAGCAGCACTATTTGCAATAGCCAAACTATACCCCCAAATAGATAATTCAATCAAGAAGATGTAGTATATATGTATAGATAATAGAATACAACTCAGCAATCAAAAAAGACAAGCTCATGCCATTTGCAGCAACGTGGATGGAGCTGCAAAGGATGATGCTGAGTGAAATAAGTCAGAAGGAGAAAGACAAATATTGGATGGTGTCACTTATAAGTGGAATATAGAGAAACTAAACAAGGGAATAAATAAAGCCAAACTTAAAAACTAACCCTGGAAAATTGATTATGTAACTGAGGAATCCAGAGGGGCAGGGGCTTGGGTGAGGGGGAGAGCAAGGTGTGGAGGGAGCACAGCGCACTAAGGTGGTAGGCCACAGCTGCTTGGGTGGTGGGTGCAATATGGTAATAGCGCTTGAAGGGAGAGTCCTATACTCCCCCAATGCAAACAACAACAAACCAACATTACCTCAAATATACACATATATATGACATCTAGTTAAAGTTGAATTTTAAATAAATAAGAAATTTTTAAAAGTGTGGGCCTCCCTGGTGGCACAAGGGGTTAAGCACCGCACTATGAAGCCACAGCCTCTGCAGCACAAGTTCAATCTCCGGCCAGGGAGCTACCCTCATGGCGAGGCGGGCCTCTCCTGACTTGCCCGCTGTTCCCCTCAGCAGTGTATTTCAGTCAATCTGCCTGTTTTGTTCCCCACTCTCTCTCTGGTGAGTCCTCTCACCCCCTGCATCTCTGACCTGTACCCCAGCTCTTGTATGCATAAATGAATAAGTCTTTTTAAAAAGTGTATTTATGTCCCATGTAACAAGTTGTTTTTTACCTTTACTGTTACTTATGCTGTTGCAACTCCTTGGAATGTGGTTGCCAGTTTATTTTACTCAATTACTATTTCTTGGTAATAAGACAGTCTGTTTTCCCCCTGGAGACTGAAAAATTAAAGTAAAATTGAATTCAATGGAAACAATTTTTTCTTTACTTTCTTGGAATATTGTGAGCTCTATTAGTTTTCATGAACTTTCAGAAGGTTCTTTGATCTCAGAACAACATGATGTACTGGCTCATGTTGTTTGATTTTTCATGTATGTTCCTTTACATCTTTCAACTTATATGTTCTATACTTCAATACCTATGAGCATGGGAAACTGACATAAATCCCAATTAACAACTTGAGAAGGAACTGTCATACCAGTTTAGTAGGTCCAAGTTTGTTTACTGCTTACATCTTATTTCACTAGTATAAGTTTTTACTTAGCACTTGAAAAAGAGCATGTTTGAACATCCATTAAAGTGAGGCAGATGCAATTTGATATTCAACTCTCTGCTCTTGGAGCAGACAGGTAAACACATTAATCAATTAGTAAACAGATGTTAGTCAAATGGAGAATGTGAATATTGGAAGAAAAGTTCTGCTACCAGCCTTGGCTGTTTTCAAAGCATACTCTTCAATAGTTCATTAATATCTGCAATCATTCTTAAAAGGTATACTATTATCTAGTCTTAGTCATAGAAGTTGTAGTAAAATTTGCTTCATGCTGCATTCAAGGCATCTTGCCACTAGGTCTGGCTAAAAATGGAAAGATTCTGGGTTTCATAGATTGCTAAAAAAGAATCATGGATGGGACTGCAGGGTATGTATATCAGTTTTCTAAGGATGCTGAGACAAAGCACTATCAACTAGATGTTTTAAAACAGAAATTTATTCTCATTTATGAAGGCTGGAAGTATGACATGATGATATCAGTAGGGTTGGTTCCTTATGAGAATTCCTTATGAGGAAGGATCTGCTCCAGGCCTCTCTCCTCACTTCTGCTGACAGCTGACAATCCTTGGCATTCCTTGGCCTGTAGATGCATCACTCCAATCCCTGATTCCATCAGACACAGGGCTCTTGTGTCTGTGCCTTCATGTCATTCTCGTGTTTTTAGAAGGACGTCAGCCATATTGGGTTAGACCACGCAATAATAACTTGATTATATCTGCAAAGAATTTACTTCCAAATTTCCAAATGAGGTTACTTTCACAAGTACTAGGGGCTAGAAATCCAACATAATCTTAGGGGGGAACACAATTCATCCCATAACAATCTTCCCTCTGCAGTCCCCCAATTGCATGTCCTTTTCATGTATAAAATACAGTAACCTCATCCCAACATCTCCAAAAGTCTTAACCCATTCCAGCAGCAACTTTAAATACAAAATATCATCTACATATAATAAACTCAAAAAGTCCCCAATATTACCAGCTACACCATTTAAATAAGTTATAGGTGAGACTTCTGAGTATGGTCCATCTTGGGGCAAAACTCCTTTTCATTTTACATCTCTGAAATCTAGAAAAGAAATTACCTGCTTCCAATATGTAATTAGAGGATGGGCATAAGGTAAAAACCTTACTCCAAAAGGGAGAAATAGCAAGGAATTCAAAGGGGCCGTTGGTCTGAAGTAAATTCACAACACAGTAAAGCAAATTCTGTAAGGGTCCAAGGCCTAAGAATCATTGTAACTTGATGCTCTGTCCTCTGCCCCCCACCCCCCATGGCTCTAGGCTCTTAAGTTTGATCAGCAACCCCACTCTCTGGAAACCAGCACATGCCAGCCCTGCCCCCAGGCCTGTGCTCTGTCTGGACTTTGCCTTTGGAGCCATTCTTTCATTTGGTCCCGCTCTTTGGCCCTTTCATTCAAACTGGCAATACTATGTTGGCATAATTCTCAAAACCTTTCTCAACATTATATAACTATGGAGGAAATACACATCATTCGAGAAGGATGTTCTTTCTCCCAGAGCTTCCCCTAACCACGTTTGTTCCTGAATTTTGCTTAGATGGTTGATTGGATCCATAAGGCGCACGTTAATCTGCTTTGCAAATAGCCATTCAGCCACATCCTTGACCCTCTTTCCAAATTATGATATTGTGAGAATTTTCCAAATCATTTATGCTGGTTGCATAATAATTTATTCCTAAATTTACATCTTTGCTTTTGCATTTTAAGATAAGAAATAAGGAGAAATCAGATTGCATTTTCCACAGTGCTTAAAAATTTTCTCAGCTAAATATTCAAGTTTATAACAGGCAAGTTTTACATTCTACCCAACAACAGCAGAGCATAATTCAAACAAATTTTCTGTCATTTTATAGCAAGGATTGCTTTTCCTTCAGTCTTTAATAACAAGTTCATTGTTTCCTCTTAAGTCCTCATCAGAAGCACCATTAATGTTTATATTTCCACTACCTTCCGCAAAGGCCATCCAGATTTTTTCTATAAATATCTTAGAATTCGTCCAACTTCTATCTGTTACCCAATCCAAATTTGTTTCGATATTTTAGTTGTTATAGTGGCAACCTACTTGTGGTACCAAAATCTGTATTAGTTTCCAAAGACTGCCAAAACAAAGTACTACCAGCTAGGTAGCTTCAAGCAATTGAAACTTACTGTTTTACAGTTTGGGAGGTGAGAGTCTAAAACAGTGTTCTGAAGGACGTGATCCTATATCTGTAAATCATATACAGCATTGTAAACAGATGTTGTCTCAATAGGAAAGAATAATAAAATATAGGTGTTAACATTGTTAGTTTCTTTGCAGTATTCTGAGGGAGAATTTATCTCAAGTGTATGTTCTAGTTTCTGGTGACAGCTTGCAATCTTTGGTGTTCCGTGGGTTAGAAGTGCATCACTCTGATCTCTGTCTCTCTCTTCATATGGCGTGCTCCCTGTGTGTCTGTGTCTCCACGTTGTCTTCCTTTTGTTGTAAGGATGCCAGTCATATTAGGTTAGCACCCACGCCAGTGTTTTGATTATATCTGGAAAGGTTTTCCAAATAAGGTCACATTTATGGGTACAGAAAGTCGGACTTCAATGTATCTTTTGGGAGGACAAAACTAAACCCAGCAAGGGAGGAATCTATCAACCCTCTGAAATCATAGACTAAATTATGAGTTTTATGTACCTATAAGCATAAGAGAGTTTTCCTGGCCCAAATGCCATCAGTCCTACTTTCATCAGATTCTGAAAGGGATCCTTACCCAAGAACATTAAGATCCACAGCTTCAGTGAAAATGATAGTGACAAGAATGGCAAAAAGGTTGTTATTAATAAAGTTCTGGAGGGTCTTTGAAAGTGCTAGGGACTTTGAATGAGTGCTGTACATCTAGGTCATGATACGAGGACCTCTCCTATGCTGACTTTCTGTGAAGAGCCAAGTAAGGGAACACGAAGGCCCTACAGACTCTTTTAACTGCAGGGTGTGGCTTCAGATGCTTTGTCTTTCTTCCATTTACAGCAAGTTATTATTCCTATTCCTATTTCTTTAAACAAATTTAAGGAAATATCACAACTTCCTGCCTATACAATATGGATGTTGTGATAGTTAACTGCATTAACAAAAAAACAAGTTTTTAATACCAAGTCTTGTAGAATCTTTGCTGAATACAATATTACATTATTTTATGAGCTCAGCCCAACTCATTTTATGCTTACTTTTTAAAAAAGATTTATTTATGCATACAAGAACTGGGGTGTAGGCCAGTGGTGGAGGGTGAAAGGATTCACCAGAGACAGAGTCGGGAGCAGAACAGGCAGATCTATTGACCCACATGGCACAGCAGACCTCTACTGTCTCCCCGCTGCTCCCCTCAGCAGTGTATTTTAGTCAATCCATCTGTTCTGCTCCCCACTCTCTCTCTGGTGAATCTTCTCTGGCCTATACCCCAGTTCTTGTATTTATAAATAAATAAAAATAATTCTTAAAAAAATAAAAGAGAAAATGCTCATATGAGGAATGAGTCTGGTTGGTTCTTCTAAAAAGAAAAAGAAGATAATGTGTAACAAATAATACAGTGATGAGAAAATCCTCAGGCACACAAATAGTATAGAATATTATCTGTGACCGTTAATGACTTTGTTAGTGCCATGTGTAGATTAAGCCATTAAAAAGGTGAAATTGCTGTATAGAGCATGAGTATGTGAGTTGTTGCTAATAACAAAGCATATGCCATTTACAGTAGAGAAGCATCATCAGGGTTATGAATCACAGTACTTTTCACAGGGTATTTGCTTTGTGAAAAATAATTGTTGGTTAAGAAACTGTGTTGGTAATAGCCTATGAAAGAAAATGATAAACATCTTTATGAAAATGCTGTATCCATCATAGGAAAATAGAAGTGCATTTTCAGGCACAGCTCAGAATTAATGCATTAATGACTGAGGATCATATTTTTAAAATAACATGATTTATTTATCATGAGCTTTGACAAGAGACATCTAAACAATGCTCACAATAATGAATGAGATAATTATAATTCCTGCTTCCAGTATTTTCTGTGTACTGTCCTTCATGTAAAATTTGGATCTAATCATATCATGAAGATATAATTTGGAGGTAAATATAATCTTCCCTTTTCAAATTTTGCTAATACTTTTACTGGGGAGAGGGAGTCAAAAAGAAGATAGATTATTATTGTGCAGCATTATCTTTAAAAGGGAAGCTGCATGTAGACTATCATATCGTCTGCAAATAGTGGTAGTTTTACTTCTTATTGAAGAGCAGTGGTGAGAGAGGACATCCTTGTCTTGTTCCTGATCTCAAAGGAAAGACCTTCAGCTTTTCACCATTAAAAATAATATTGGCAGTGGGTTTGTCGTATATGGCTTTTATCATGATATGTTCCTTCTATCCCGAGAATTTTAAGGACCTTCATCATAAATGGATGTTGGAGTTTGTCGAATGCTTTCTCAGCATCTCTTGATATGATCATATGGTCTTTATTTTTCTTTTTGTTGATGTGTTGGATTATACTGATCAATCTGGAGTTTCCTCAGTCTACTAAAAATGGAGTTACTATATGACCCAGCAGTTCCACTATTAGGGATCTACCTAAAGGACACAAAAGCATTGATTCGGGCCTCCCCTGGTGGCGCAGGCAGTTGAGCACTGCCCTGTGAAGCTGTCTGCAGCCTCTGTAGTGCCAGTTCGATCCCGGCCGGCCGGCGAGGGTCCCACATGGCACAACAGACCTCTCCTGTCTTGCCTGCTGCTCCACTCAGCAGTGTATTTCGTCAGTCTGCCTGTTCTGTTCCGTGCTCTGTCTCTGGTGAATTCTCTCACCCTCCTACGCCTCTGGCCTGTACCCCAGTTCTTGTATAAATAAATAAATAAATAAATCTTTAAAAAAAAAACATTCAAAAGAACACCTGTATACCTATGTTTATTGCAGCACTATTTACAATAGGTAAAACCTAGAAACAACCAAATGCCCAAAAATACATGACTGGATCAAGAGATGTAGTTCATGTACACAATGGAATATTACTCAGCAATCAAAAAAGATAAACTCATGCCATTCACAGCAATGTGGATGGAGCTAGAAGGAATTATGCTCAGTGAAATAAGCCAGAAGGAAAAAGAAAAATATTGGATGGTTTCACTTAGAGCAGGAATATAGGGGAACCAAATAAGAGATCAGTGTAAAAAAAATAATAAGTACAAAACACAACAAAGCAAAACCAGATAATTATAAGTCAGAGACATCCTGCAGGGGAGGAGGCGGGAGAGGGATCAGAGGGAGGGAGGGAGGAGCACAGGGGACTGTGGTGATGGTGCACGGGTGCATTGGTGAAGGAAGATCTATGGGGACTACACCTGAGGGGGTGGGGGGAAGCAAATATTTAAAAATGAACAATGATGTAAAATAAAAAAAGAGAAAAAGGAAAAAAAAGGGAAGCTGGAAGACTAACCAAAATTTACTAATTGGATTGTAGGTTTTTTTTCTATTTAGTGAAAGGAGCAGCAGACATGCTAGAAGCTAGAAGCTGATCAGTATTATAGACAAACCATCTAGTGAATATATATTTATTTTTGGTAGTCAAAATCACATTTTAAAATATTTATATCCTGTAATTATAAGGGTAATTCATATGTGTTTCAGAAATGTTGAAACATATTAAAACCATAAATAAGAAATTACTTATATTTCCTCTAGCAGAGAAAGAATATTATTGTTATTTTGCTATATATTCTCCAGTTGTATGTAAGTTTGTCTATATTAAACTAAGTGTGTCCCACAGCTTTTGAATGTTGATTTTAATTTGAAGAATATTGAATTTGGGGACATTTTTAATGCCTAATTGAGGAGTTAAATTTATATTCTAGGACCTTTGCTTCTGGCTATGATAGAATAACAGGAAATGAACTCCTACCTGATATGCCTAAAAATCCAGATGAAATATATGAAACAATAATTTTCAACTTATTAGGTATTAGGCCATGAATAACAGTGATCTCTAAGAACTGGACAGCAAATGAGATAAATCCTACAATATTCTAGTTCACTGCCTAGGAAGATAGTGCACAGAGGGAGAATCTGGAAAGTCTCTTTGAGTTGAGAAGATGTAGTTGTGTGTCCAGGGAGGCCAAAGTGGCCAGGTTTTGAAGGGTACAATACTAGAGAGGAGAAAGCTGTACAGAAAACTCTAGAATTCATATGGGTTAAGAATCGTTTCTATTACCATTGGTGAAAGTAGAAATCCTCATAGTTCATGTTGCATAAATTGGAGAATTTTGAAGATTTTCACCTTAGTAGAGAAGCAGTATTGCCACAGATTAAACATTTCCCTGATCTTGCCTAACAAAATTTAAAAGCAATGCCTGGAAGGATCATACTCTTTCCAAGTAACTTAGCTGTGTCTCAGAACAAAACTTGAGGATAATTATTTATAGAATTTTAAAAAATATCCAATGTGCAACAAGATAAAATTCACGATGTTCAATATCTAAAAATTACCAAACAGGCAAAGAAGCGGAGAGTTAGGGTTGATGCTGAAGAGGAAGATCAATAAAACTGACCAAGAACTGACAACAATCAAGTATATTGAAAGGTATTGTATGTGTATTCCCTAAGTACAAGAACTAAGAGGAAAGCTTATGCATGTTAAATACAGACATTGAAGATGTAATAAAAACCTCAAATGAATTTCAAGAGATGAAAATGACAATGACTAAGTTGAAAATCACACTGTTTTGGAATCATGGCATTTCGATATGGAAGAAAAGATTAGTGATCGTGAAATATAAGGAGAAAGAAAAAAAACCTGAAACAAATAAATTGAGCATCAGTACGCTATGAGATAATTTCACATGGCCCAATCTGCTTGCATTTTGGATAAAGAAAAATGTCTGAAGAAATAATGAATGAAAAATCCTCAAGTTTGATAGTACTATAAATACACAGATCCAAGAATCTAAAAGAGTATCTTAAAGAGGAAAAAAGTCACTTTGCCTACAGAGGAACACAGATAAGAATGACAGAAGGTTTATTGTATTTATTTTTTATATTCACAAATTCCAGAGTTGAGTGGGACACTATCTTTAAAACATTAAAAGAGAAGAAAATGCCAACTTAGTTCTCTATACCCAATGAAAAAGTATTTTAAAAACAAAGATGAAATACAGGCTTTGAAAATACTACAGAGCCTGAAAGATCTCACTGACAGCTATTGTGCACTACAATTAACATTCAAAGGAGTCCTCCAGTCAGATTTAAAGTGATGTCAGATAGAAATCTAGATCGACACAAAGGAATGATGAGCGCTGGGATTTTCAACTACTATAGTAAATATAAAATATGTTTTCCTTATTATGTAAATGTGTTCAGGTGATAATTGGAACTTTGCAGTAAGAAGAACAGAATGTATGGAGGGTTTTTTAATATGTTTAGAAGTACAATGTGTTCCAATAATGCACTGAAAATCCAGAAAGGAGAAATGAACATAGCTGGTTCTTGCATTTCTGACTATTCTGATTGCTAATGGGTAAGTGGTGGTAGTTTTCCTCTTTGTACTCAAGGTCCTAGTGCCCAGGTGAGCTCACACATATTTGGTATTTAGAAAACACTTTCTTTTAATATGTGAACATGTGGTTATTGGAATGGGTGCTGTGAACAGCAGATGTAGGATTCTTCCCTGTTCCATCCAGGGGACTCTTATGGCAATCACTTCACATTGTGTTCTTAAGAGGAATTAAGCTATACATCTTTCATAGATTTGATTATAGATTAGGTAGTTTGAATATCAACTAAAATCAGGGGCCATGTTGGGGGAGAAGAGACAACAGATAAAAGCGAGCTGAGTTTCCTGCCCTGTGGAGGGGCCTGGGGCAGGAGAATACTTTTGAAAAAGAAAACATGGGTGAAACGTCAGAAGTGCTCCAAGTTAGCTGGTGCTGAGACGCTGCCAGGTAATGGCATTAACAGCGGCCTCTTTGTAGAATAGATTAGAAGCAAGACAAGGAAGGAAGGTATTGAGGTCAACAGGAAGCAAATGCATGTGAAAAATCCTAACAAAATTCCAATGAGGATGGTGGGTTGCAGGGAAGGCAGACAGGCTCATGCAGAGAAAAGATACAACGTGTGTGAGCAGGAGACCGTGTACCCATGAGGGGTAGGTAGGAGGACAGTGTGTGTTTGTGTGTGTCTAGGTCAGGGATGGGGCAGATGGTAAGGTATGCGGGGGATACAGTGGCTGGGGGTCGCAAGTTGTTAGCGCTGCAAAGCCAGGCAGCAACTTTGGGATTCAGTGCATTGGACAGAATAGAGTCTGCATAGACAGGTGCTGGTGCAGGTCCCACATCTGCTGAAGGGACTCCCATCACACGTTTCCCAGAGTGTTCGGTGGAAGCTTAGAGTTCTGCGGCTGAGTGTCAGGGCCGCTGCCCCAAGGCAGAAGAAAGCACTGAGTGGGCAGGATGCTGGGATTACAGTCCTCACTTCAACCAGGTTGCTCTGCCTTCAAGTTTATGCATTGGATTTCTTGTAAAGGCTTCAGGTGGAGCACTGGGTTCCACATCTAACATCTGACTATTGCTGTCCACCAGTTAGATATAGGACACATCTTGGAATCTCTGCGTCCAGTTACCTGGGCCATCCAGCCCCTGGTTCTGTTTGTTGTGAGAAACTTTATTCACTGCAGAGCTGCCAGCTTCCTGAAACAGCCAGACTAGGTTAGAGGACACAAGGTTCTATGTTTGGTGGGAATAAGCTCAGACTGGGACAGAGGAAGCCAAGAGTAGATTCTTAAAAGTGAGCTGAATATATAGCTGTATTTATAATATATATTTATAATTTATAATATATAATATATACACAATATATAGCTGTACTTATAATATATAGCTTTATTTATAATATATCACTGTATTTATAATATGAATGCACACACGCAGGCATGGGCCTGTATAGATATAAATATATCTATGTCTATTTATATCTCTATATCTATCTATCTATATATATATATGTATATAATTCACACAGAAGATTTTTCGCTGATGGACTTTTCTGGATGAGTACCTTCTCCCTTTAATTTTTTGTGTAATTTTGGTTGCTGACTATGTTTGCAGGGAGGTGATGGTTGCTATCTATAGAGACCTCAATTTTATCTAAACGTATGGCCTTAAATGGCCTTGTATGCAGCCTAACCTCATCTCCAGCCTGAATTCAGTGCTTTTTCATTTATGTTTGTTTTTCTTGAGTATGTGTGCAGTAGGTGTTGCTGGGCAGACGAAGGAAAGAATGAATGGATCTAAGTACCAGAGGGTCATATTTGCTGTTTTAAAACGTGCAGCACTATTTACAATAGCTAAGCTTTGGAAACAGCCCAAATGCCCAAAAATAGATGACTGGATCAAGAAGATGCGGTACATATATACCATGGAATATTACTCAGCATTCAAAAAAGATAAACACATGCAATTTGCAGCAACATGGATGACGCTGGAAGGGATCATGCTCAGCGAAATAATCCAGAAAGAAAAAGAAAAATACCGGATGGTCTCACTCATAGCAGGAATCTAGAAAACTTAAATAAGGGACCAGGAAAATGAATAACTATAAGAAAGTGAAAATCAACATCAACAAAAAACTATGAACCAGAGACACTTTTTGGGGGTGAGGGGCGGGAGGGGAGGGATTGGGGTCAGAATGGGGGGGTTGCAATTGTATGGGGAATATAAAAATACAATTTATTATTTGAAAAAACAAAAACAAACAAAAAAAAAACAACGTGATGTCTACATCATGTCTGGGCCTTTTGCCTCAATGAAAAAAATTAACAAAACTCAAAGTGCCACAGCTACTCAGGCAGGTTCAGAAATCCCAGGGGAAACTCTGAGACTGTTTTTCTGGTCACCTCCACCCCAAGCTCCTTCTGAACCCTTCTCACTATATTGAAATCTAGACTTAGAGCTCTGACTGGCTGCGATTCTCTGGGATGGTTCTTGGGTGTGGCCCTGCTCCTGGACCCTGGCAGCTGCTCTCCTCAGGATGCTCTCAGAGGCCCGGGCTGAGGATGTCTGGTCTGGTCTCCTGCCCTGGATCCTGGTCATTCTCACCAAATCCTTGATTTTCAAAGTAACGAGAGATGTCCTGTGGACATCTCAGAATTTTAAATCATGCCCAGAGGATCCCTTTACTCAGAACATCAGTGCATCAACCCAGCTTTACATGGATGAGGGATTATTTTCTGCTGAAAATGGGAGACACAAATGAAACAATTGTGAGATGATATTTTCCCACCCATATTCCCCCCAAATTTGAAAGACTGATAATATATAATAGCTCTGAGCATATAGGGTATTAAAATACATTATGGAAAAATAAATTGCTACAGCATCTTTGGAATAAGGTTTCAGCAATATTTACAAATACAAAATAGTCATACCCTTTCTTCTTAAATCCAGTTTCCACATTCAAATGTCTTTCTTATGAGAAAACCACACGTTTGCTGAGAGTTCATGTTCAGAGATGTTGATTTAAGTTTCATTAATCACACAAAAAGGGAAAACAACTTATGTGTTTATCAGAAGTGTTTAATTAATTATGAACACAGACATACTTGAGAACTCTAGAGAGTAATTACTAAAGCAAGACAGATCTATAGATGCTGTCACAGAAAGATCTCCATCCACTTTATTAAGTGCCAAAGGCAAGTGTCAAATGGGTATGTACTTCACGACCTACGTATGTTGAAAAAACATATTTTCAGAGCAAATCTATGAACATAAACCCCAGCAACAGCTTCAACATAACACACATTATCAACATAATATACATTATCAACATAATATACATTATTCAACATAATATATATTATCATCCACCTCTAAGGAGCTGGATGAATTTGGGGGGGTACTTTGTAAAGGGGAGAATTGTGATTGTCCTATATTTTCAGAATATTTTGCAATGAGGCTATAGACACAATTATCTCTGTAATTAGAATATTTATTTTTAATGATGTCTTTTGAGGTTATGTTGATGTACCACATTGTGTATGTTTAGGGGTATAGGGCTACATCTCTGCAAATGTATGTCTCACACCACACTCACCACCAAATATTTAAATAAGCCTTCCAACAGAAATCAGAGCTGAGTTCATTAGAGTAACTGCTAGTTTATGCAACAAATCTTGAAATTTGAATGGCTTAACACAACTGTTGTTTATTTGTGTGTGTGTGTGTGTGTGTGTGTATAAATTTCAAGGTGGGTTATAGGGATTCTCCTTTCTCAAGTGACCCCAGGATCCAAGCTGCTTCCATCTTGTAGCTCCACCATCCCTATAGGGGATCCGAACATTTGCTGCTAAAAGCAGGGATGCATGGAAATGATGTGCTGGCTCCTGTCCAATTACTACTGAGCCACCCAGCAAGGAGAGGAAGACAAGACAGGCACTTGTAGTCTCCCCCTAAGTCCCCCAGTTCAATAAAAGCAACCATTATGATTTGTTACATTTTCTTGGAGGAGTTTCTGAGGAGACAGATTGGCCTGGAAATTCACCAACTTTTCCAGAGCCCTCTATGTGGTGGGGGCTTTCAAATAGAGGGTCACGTCTAGTTCTCAAAGAATCCTATAAATGTTAGCAGGGGATTCTGCACTGCCCTTTGCGATAACCTCAATCTCAGTAGCCTGAGAATTTTCTCCTGTCTCAGGATATATGTTGAAAATCTCAGTTGGTGAGTCTCTGCTACCGTCCACAAGATGCTGTATAGGTGTCATTAGGCCCCCTTCACATCAGGATTTCCCTGGAGGGGCAAATGTACGCAGGCAGTGGAAGGACGGTTGACTGTTCTTGTCTTTTCTGATCAGAGCAAAGCTCTACCACAGAACCATTTGTTCACCCTCCAGGACACCAGAGTTTTAGGGACAAACGCCTATAGGTGTTTGATTGCATGGTAATTTCTATGGTGCTTCCTCATCCATTGCTTACAAAGGTGGCTTTAATTTTTGACCACTAGGTAAGCTTATTCTGTGGTCAGTGGCCTGTTTCAAATAATGCACCTTCTAGAACCAGGGTGGTTTCAAAAACCCTAACTTCAGGGTCTATCCTGAGAAGCAGTAGATTATGTACCAGTCAGACTTTACTCACCAGCTTATATGAAAAACAATCTGAGCATGGGTTGAAGACACATAGGTGTGTAAACATCCTCCAAAGTGCACTGTTACTTTCAGGGTTCCAGAATGAGGAGTCGGATTGCCTGGGGGCTTCTGCTGTGGATAGGGATGCTCTAAGTTAGGGGGAGGCAGGTGATTGGGGCTGTTTCACCAGGAACAGGGCACAGACTTCAGAGGAAGAGACATGGTGAGCAGGTCAGGCCAGGTTCCAGAGCCAAACCCAGGGGAAGATGCTGTCATGCAGGAAAGTGCTGTGGCCTGACAAAAAGGCCAGTACCGGGGCAGTCAGTGCTCAAGGACCCTGAGACCTGGGGACCAGGATCCTAGGTGATGAAGCCCTCAGAAATTCCCAACTCGTGTTTGCTTCACATTGTCACCCTCTCTTATAAGGCCTGATTTTAGTAGCAGAGCCACAGAGATCTTTATGCTGCCAGGAAGACATTATAGGGTACTGGGCAGAGAAATGTCTCAGGCTGAGAATCGCAGGAGCAGCCTGGGCCTTGATCAGTTCAGACATGCAGACCCAGGAGCTCGTCCTCGTCCTGTCACTTATTTGACACCTGGTCTTGGGCACACTGCCAAGTGCTAAGTCTCAGGTTCTTCATCTGTGAGGTGGGTTTGATAATCCCTGACTTGTAGAATTTCTGGAATATATGAAATGTAAGTACCTGGTAGAGTACCTGGCATTTATCGGATCTTTAACAAAGAACGTCTTGATGCCAGATTCTGTCACTTTTTCCTGTGTGTGTGCACATGTGTGTGTGTTCCATGTCATCTCAGAAAACACGCAGCACTCCAAGTGAACCCTAACTGGTTTGCAATTAAAACTCAGTAAATTTATTATTATTTATGAATTGTATTATTTAATTTGGGTGTATGGGTACTGCCCTAGCTGGATGCAATTCAAAACTCCTAGAACTTGGGATCAAAGATTAATTTCCCTCCCTGCCAGGTGCTCTTCCATCTGAACCACTATTTTATCCCCACCGAAAGTCTAGCCCTTGCTTACAGTTGGTTAAATTACACTCAAAATTAAGCTTAATTAAAGTGTCCTTTCAATACAGCCAGCTCTGTCTCCCCCAGGCCAGGGGAAAAGTGTCAGTTTCTGGGTACCACCTCAAGGAACGATCGCCCCATTCTCAGGACACCCTTGCAGAGGTGGACAGAACACCTAGTCCGCGCACCGCGCTCCGCTGTCAGGACGCCCTGCTTCCCCGCCCCGGGTGGGCCTTCTCTCGGGCTTAGCCACCATCCAGAGGGAGCCACTGAGCACTTTTCCGCACCAGGCCTTCTCTGTCCTCCAAAACACACTGACCGAGCGTCAGCCCCGCCCGCTCGCTGTAACCCACTGCCCCAGAAGGAATTGCGGGTCCCCAAAGCCCGAACTGCCGAGACCCGGCTTCTGGAGAGGCCCCTTCCCTGGAGCCCCGCCTCCGCACCGCTGCTGTCTCTTGTTCTTGCCGCCTTCCCAGCAGGCCGGCTGCACCCCACGCCCCCGGCCGGCCTTCTTTGGTTTGGGGGGTTGTGTCTCGCTTATCCTAGAATCCCCATTATTCACTTAGAACCTTTGGACGAGCAGACCCTCAAAGGATGTTTGGGGAATACATGAGCCAGTGAGCCCAAGATCTCATTCACTGAGCGTTTCTCACACACGCTTTAATTAGCCATGCGAACTCAGGCACACAGTTTTTGAAACTATTTTTATTGAGGTAACATTTGTTTATAACACCGTATGACTTAGGGGTGCGGGTCACACCTTTTCCCATGTAGGTTACCACATGGTGCCCATCACCCTCCGGCACAGTCCACTGGACCAGCTCCCCACGGCGCTTGCCCCTCAGGCGTGTATTTTTAACTTTACAAAACAGCAGACTAAATGGGATACAGGAATCCCAGGATGGACCATCTCTGACATTTTTCCCTGTTTCTGGGTCCCATCTCTCAGGCTCCTTAACATTTCTAAAAAATTCTTATTCCATGGCTAAGTTATCCTGCTCCGCATCCCCAAAGAGGGAAGGTTTCCCGACTTGCTACAGAAGAGCAGAATTCCTGCTCTTGCTTTTCCTCCCTGACCCACGCCGCACAGAAGCTACATGCTGAAGCCGGCCAACCTTTCTGGAGGAAGAACATTTGAAAACACCAAAGGAAGAACAAGAGATAAAGACTACAAGGCAGGCCTCCACCACCCAGAACCCCGCCTGCCCTCTTCAAGCAGAGAGTGAAGACTCTTCCTCAGGCTCCGGGTCATCAGGGCAGGAGAAGGTGCTGGACACGCCGCCGGCCGCGGTAGCGGTCTCCCCCGCAGTGGCGATCCGGGCCTGGGCTCGCTCTTCCTCATCTCTCAGCGCCTCCTTGTACCGCGATGGGAAGGCTGTGGGGTCAGTCCCAGTGATCTTGGCAAAAAACTGCAGGACTTTCATCTTGCTGGTTTCAGCGTGGGCCCGGGGACCCCACAGGAATTCGTAGCGTGGAGGATCGCTGTGAGGCACCTGCTGGTACTCCAGGTACTTTTCCTGCACCAGATCTTTGGTGATGAGCTTCCTGGGCTCCCCATAGATGAAATCTTTCTTCCCAGAATATACCCCGATCGTATTCAGCGCTTTCCAGATCTTCTCCTCAGGGGCACGGTTGCCTTCCATGAAGATCACACCCAGGATGAGACTCAGGAGGCCCGTCTTGGGCATGCTCGAGCCACCACACAGCACCCCATCGTAGGTGAGCTCTAGGATCTTGACAAGCACGTAGGAGTGGCTGGTGGCATCCACTTCCTTCACTTCAATGCCAAAGACCACCTCCATGCACTCGCAGACTTTCTGGAAGATCAGAGGGAAGTGGATCTCGTGCTCCTTGGTGATAAGCTTCAGCATTTCCGTCTGTGTGATGGGCTCCTTGGTTACATACTTGATGCTCAGGAACTGCACCAATTCAGCCACCTTCTTGTCTAGCACATCACTGAGCACGAACTCAGGTTGTGGAGGGACCTGTAAGGCACCTGGACCCTCTAGGCTGCTGGAGCTTTTTGGTTTGCTAGGCAGAGTGGCTTTGACAGCCAAGGAAGAGGAGTGGGCGCTCTGAGAACTCTGGGGAGCACTTGGTATCCCAGCAGCAGGAACCACCTCAGGGGTGCCTTGGACTACAGGAGAGGCAGAGGAGGCAGCTGCCTCCTTCTCAGCTACAGGAACCTGTGTACCCACTAGGCCCTGTTGCTCTCTTTGGGCCTGAAAGCCTCCTTCAGGCTTGGGGCACTGACTCTGACTATGATGCATGGCAACTGGTGTTTGGGGCAGCCGGCAGAAGAGTGGGCAGGAGATGGGTGATGAAATTGGCCTGAGGGAGAGAGGAAGAGTGTGAGAAGCTCAACCTTGTCAGCTCTGACAAAGCTCATTTTAATAGGTGTTCCCTTCGCTAGGGTTCTAGAATCTCCTGTCTTTCTGATTGGCCTGTCTCTAAGAGCCCGAGAAAAGCTCCTCAGTATGTAGCCAACCAGCATAGCCTGCAGATTTCAGGTTAAGACAGTAGGGTGTGAAGTTGGTGGGGGCCCTAGGTAGATATTTGGGGCCCCTAGCTTGACTCTTGGCATTGCCTTGGCTTCCTCTGCTCTGTTGATCTGAGAACACATGCTTCAGACCAAAGGCCTTCAGCCCCAGTTACTTGATCCCCTAGAAGAGAAGTTGAGGGGACACCACAGGCTGCAGACTGCAGTCACAATCCTGGGGGTCCCAGTGCTGACATGAGGGGAAGAGCTAGACTTTCACATGTCCCCATTTTTCTGGGGAGGATGGTCCTCTCAATGCACAGCATCCTCACCTTTCTACTAGCATATCACCCCTGAGCTGACCTGGGACAGAACTCTCTGGACAAGAGCTCATGTTCCTGAGATCAAGAGGAGGAAGTGAGGGGGGTACCACATTTGGCTACACCTGCTCAGGCCCCCTCTGACAGTGAGAGCTGAATGAACTCTGTGGGTCGAGGGGATCATCTCAGTCCTTACCCTGATGTCTGGCAGGACCCAAGAAGCCCCTCTCTGTTGACACCCCTCCTTACACCAAGCCCTTACTTCCCCCAGACAGTAGAGGAAGAAGTGAGAAGATGCAACACTCAAACAACACGCCCTCAGTCCTATCGTGGCTGACGGCAGGGACAAGGAGATGCTGGGTTGCATTTGTTCTTGAGTGTATGTGTGTGTGTGTGTGGTGGGATGCGGGGGTCTGCTCAATCCTCTATCCTCCAGTTAACCTTCGGCAGAGCCTCAGACTCACCCTTCCTTTGTCCTAAGTACAGTCCTCGAAGAAAACCAGGTGGGAATGAAGGTGAACCACATCCACACACCATGTACGAGGGCTTCCCGGGGGCAGGAGTAGGGTGGAGGGGGTGCCCTCAATTATAACCACTGTCCATCCTTTAACTCTTGGCAGAGCCTCGGGCTCTTTCCTGGCCTGACTACCCCCCAACTCTGCTGATGTGAAGCTGCCCCATCAGACCAAGGCCTTTGTATCCCTGATATCAGTGAGACAAGAGTGAGGTGCCCTATTCAGCCACCTCTGCTCAAGCCACCCAGAAACGAGCAGGGACTGGGCCCAGTATGTTCTGGGGTGGTGGATACACTTAGGCATCCGTCATAGTACTCGCCCCAATGCCCAGCAGGGACTCGTCTGTCTCGTGACCTGAATCTGGCTTTCTCAAAGTTGTTCAGTTCCCTGAGACCCCGCTCCCACCCCATGCCAGTTGGATATGAGGGACAAATCAGACAGCCTTGTGAGCCTACCAGGCCTGACGACAGGGTGGTGCAGGTTTTTGTGGGAAATCTCTTTGTCTGGAGTGGGAGGTACCCTGATCTATCTGGAAGCTTATTCATTTTTACTCTTGACAGAGTCTGTGTTCTTTGCCTTCTGTTGCCCCTCAGGCCAGTGCTCTGCCTCCCAGAGATGCCAGGCAAGGAAAAAGGGCAGAGCAGGGCAGTGGAAGAGGATGCAGTCTTTCAGGGCTCCCAGCAGGAGACAGCTGCAGTCCCCCCTATCTACAGCTGAAGGTCCTACCTCAGAGTCCTCACCTTAACTCCAGGCAGGGCTGGGGCTGTCTCCCTCTGCTGACCTAAGGTTGAACCCCTTAGACTAAGACTGCCACCTCACTAAGAGCCCCAAGAAGAGAATGAGGCTAAGCCTCAGCCTGACAGGCCTGCACAGGGTCTGCTAGGGCTGTCAGCAGGGGCAGAGGGAGAGCTACATGATAGCTCTGTTTTCCATCTTGAAGGTAACTTTCAGTCCTCATGATATTCCTCTTTATTTTTGATACAGAGCCTGAAAGGCCTCCATTTTGCTGACTTGGAAATGTCTTCCTCCAGCAAAGTCCCCCATCTCCCAGAGACAGTAGATAAGCAAGAGAGGAGGGTGGAGGGGCATGTCTGACAGCCCTGCCTGGGGCCTCTCAGAGGACAGGTTTCTCTGTCCTCTCAGCCCTGATGTCATGGCAGGGAGGGGGATTCTTCCTTCTGATCACAGAGGTTGGGCACTTCAGATCAAGAAACCTACCCGCCCTTGTATGGCTCGGTGGTGTTTGCGCAGGTCCCTCTGCTGAGGGGGCCCGACCCCGCCCCAAGTCCATATGAGGACTGTGCGGCCGCAGTGGGCCTGCCCCCTCAGCCCCGGGCCAGTCACCCGGTGAAACCGCTTTGCGGAGTGCCCATGCGTGCTTTCCTGAGACCCCCGAACCTGGAATTGGGGGAAAAAACTGGGGCACAGCAGAAGGGGCAAGGTGAACTTATGTGCAGATTCCTCTGGGTTCTATGGTGAGCCATACCCTCGGTCCTTCCCAAGGAATTCATATTTACTTCTGACAGGAGGGAAAAGGAGGTGGCAAGGTTTGGTGAGGGGTGGGAGGGGCGCCGTTGGTGAAGAGGAGGCATGGCAGGAGGCCAAGGAAAGAGGCAGGGGAGGGGGCGAGGGGCCCTCAGATGCCCATGACATAAGTCAGGTACAGTGTTTTAGGGAAGCTTGCCTGGGGCTCTCCTGACTTAAGAACAAACACAACGTAGGGCTGCACCCCCCCACCCGCCCCCAGCCATGGGAGATCTCTTTCCTCACACTTCTCCAGGCAACCTCTAGGACGCCTACTGCCGCCCCTCACACAAGCTTCACCTCCCTCAGATTCCCAAAAGGGAAGTTCGGCGCCACTCCAACCCACCATCTCTGCTGGAGCTCCCTCTGTACAGAGGGCAAAGAACTTAAGTGGGCTGCCTCCCCCTTCTCCCTCAGGCCCCTGACCTTTAGTCTGCGGAGCGCAGGACTCCGTTAGCCTCGGCCCTCAGTACACACCCCACCCACAGACTCAAGTGCCTCCAACATCCAAGATGGTGGGCGGAACAGGCCTCATCCGGGCACTCTACCAGGGGCTTTGTGGGACAGCTGCAGGGGCCAAACAGGCCTCAGGGCCTGTTCTGTGGGGGCCGAGAGCTCTCGCCCTCCTTTCTCCCTCTGCAGTCTCACCTTAGAGCCCGACAGAGCCAGAGACCCTTCTGTGTCGGCTAAACCTGCACCCAGGGTCCCCTTCTGAGGCAAAGACGTCGCCCTTAGTGTCGTCAGGCAGACGTCGCACACGCACATCCGGGTACTTGCACATCCGGGCACTCCACAAAGCGGTTTCGCCGGGTGACTAGCCCGGGCTGAGGGGACAGGCCCGCTGTGGCCGAACACCGCACGGTCCTCACATCGACGTGGGGCCGTGCCGGGCCGGGCCCCCTCCCCGGCCCCCTCTCAGCCGAGGGGCCTGCACAAAGACCACCGGGCCACACAAGGGCGGGTAGGTTTCTTTTCTGCCCCCTGACCTCTTTGTGTTCTGGGAGAGGGGTTGCCTGCTTCTGCCCACGAAATGTTCAGAGGTCCAGCCCCCCCACCTCCAAGCTCTTCCGGCCTTCAGAAGGCCCCTGTTTTCCTGAGACACCCATCCCAGAGAAGCAGAGGTAAGGGAGTGGCACCTCAAGTGGAAAGCTGGAGTCTGTTTCTGTGGGCTCCTTCAAGTGAGTGGTGAATCCCGCCATCCATTAAGTGCTTCCTCAGACAGTGGGGCCTGGTACTTCTCCACTGCCGGCCTGCACCCTTAGATCCCCTCTCTAAAAATGTACCCTCTCTCCTGGCGCATCTGGCTGGCCTGGCTTGAGGTCTCCTAAGGCTCAGTCGGGGTTGGATGGGCCGGGAAAGCGTTTTTGTTGTTTGTTTGTTTTTTTCTGTGTGTGTGTAAGAAGTTTTTGAAGTCGTCCCTCAGGATGAATATTTTGACTCCTGGATGGGCCGGGAAAGCGGTTTTTTCCGTGTGCGTGTGTGTGTGTGTGTGTGTGTGTGTAAAAAGTTTTTGAAGTTGTCCCTCAGGATGGTTATTTTGACTCCTAGATGGGCCCAGAAAGCGGTTTTTTCATTTTTTTCTCTGTGTGTGTGTAAGAAGTTTTTGAAGTTGTCCCTCAGGATAGTTATTTTGACCCCTGGATGGGCCTGGAAAGCTTTTTTTTTGTTTGTTTGTTTTCTGCGCATCTGTGTGTGTTAGAAGTTTTTGAAGTCGTCCCTCAGGATGGTTATTTTGACTCCTGGCATTGAGTTGACCATCCACCTCAAACAAAGGCCCTTACTTTGTGGAAACCCTAGAATTGGAAATAAGGGGTATTCCTAGCCTAACAGCTTGATTTGGGGGTCCCCCTGGTCTTTCATCAGGGCTGGAGTGGAGGCTGGGCCTTTGCTCCTGAGGGTCCTCATGTTGGGTCCTGGTTCCATGATTCAGTGCTTCCTGGGCCGTTGCTCCCTCTGTGTCAGCTCTAAGCATTTGCTGAGCTACGACTCTTACAGAGAATGTTTTGGGGTCTCATCACCAGGTAGGCTTAGACCTTTGGAAAGATTTATTTTCTACCTGGAAGAGGCTGAGTCGTGTGATTTTGAGAGTCCCTGCTCTTTTGAAGTTATTGCAGTGATTTTCAGCTTTTATTTTTTTTTTATTTTTTTTTTTTTATAGAGGCATGCTTTATTTATTTATTTATTTGTTTGTTTGTTTTGTTTATACATGCACTGGGTACAGTCAGAAGCGCGGGAGGGTGAGAGAATTCACCAGAGCCAGAGCGGGGAGCAGAGCAGGCAGAAGGACCGAAGTACACTGCTGAGGGGAGCAGCGGGCGGCAGGAGAGGTCTGCGCGCCATGTGGGACCCTCCTCCAGTGGCCGGGGAGCAGCCGGGGATCGAACCGGCGCCACAGAGGCTGCGGG
Source organism: Talpa occidentalis (assembly GCF_014898055.3). NCBI lineage: Eukaryota > Metazoa > Chordata > Mammalia > Eulipotyphla > Talpidae > Talpa > Talpa occidentalis. Next base: position 9,190,387 of record NW_023601543.1, read on the forward strand.
CAGCTTCGCAACCCAGTGCTCAACCGCTGCGCCACCGGGGAGGCCCGATTTTCAGCTTTTAAGCTCTCATTTGTGGTGTGAAATATACAACACTACCAAGCGTTTATATTGAACATATGTATATCTTTAAAATTTTTCTATTTTAATGAAAGACTATTTACCCTAACCCTGTGTAATTCACTGATACTTGCTATTGTTTCTACTCCATTATTTTACATTCGTTCTGTGAAAATAACAAATTAAAAAAAGATCAGTCTTCCCAATACAGTGGCTTCAGGTTATTAGCACAGACTGGAGACATCCTGCCTTAATTTCAGAGCAGAGGCCAAAGTTTGTGTCTTTCAAGTAATTGATCTGTTATATCAGAGTTATCAAATTTGACCATAAAGTTGTACATGTCGTTCATTATCCTTTTTATATCCACGGGGGCCGTAATGATAATCCCTATTTCATTTATGATATTGGTAATTCTGTCTTCTGTCTTCCTGGTCAGCCTGACTAGAAGTTTATTAATTTTATTGATCTCACAAAAGAACCAGGTTTGGGTTTCATGATTTTCTTTATTGTTTTCAATTTCATTGATTTTAATTCTAATTCCCCCTCCCCCCTTTCTTTAAATGTTTAGGTTTCATTTTCTTGTACTTTCATTTTCAATTAGGTCAAAATATACTTTTTAAAAAAGATTTATTTATTAATATATACATAGAAGGACTGGGATACAGGCCAGAGGTGGGGGGGAGGTGTGGTGGGGGTGAGAGGATTCACAAGAGAGAGTGGGGAACAGACAGGCAGAATGACTGAAACACACTGCTGAGGGGAGCAGTGGGCAAGACAGGAGAGGTCTGCTGGGCCATGTGGGTATCTCCCTCACCGGCTGGGGATCGAACTCTTGCTGCAGAGGCTGTGGATAGCTTCACGGTGCTGTACTCAACCCCTTGTGCCACCAGGGAGGCCCTCAAAATATATTTTCAATCTCACTTTGGGAGTCTTCTTTGATCCATGAGCATTTTAGAAGCATGTTGTTTAATTTCCATATATTTGGGGACATTCTACTTTCTTAATCATTACATAATCATTTCCAGTTTAATTTCATTGTGATTTGTGAGCATACCTTGTTTGATTCCTATTCTTTTAAGTTTTTTAAGGTGTGTTAAATGACCCTGAATTTGTTCTATATTGATGTTTTATGTGACTTAAAAATAATATACATTCCCTTGTTGTTGGATGGAGTATTTTCTAATTGTCAAGTAAATCAAGTCGATTGATAGGGCCGTTCGAGTCACCTGCATCCCTACTGATTTCCTCCATTTGATCTAGCAGTTCTGACCGAGTGGTATCAAAATATAATAGTATATTTATCTGCTTCTCCTTTCATCTATATCAGATTTTGCTTCACATATTCTGACACTTTGTTTTTAGTTGCGTGTGCATTTACTATTCCTATATCTTCTTGGAGAATTGACTCCTTTTCCATTATATAAGGTTCCTCTGTATCCCTGATGGCTTCCTTTGTTCTAAAGTCTGCTTCTGTGAACTTAATATAATAGCTTTATTTTGGTTATTGTTATTATGGTATACTTTTTCCCATCCCTTTACTTTTAACCCAAGTCTTACATTTAAAATGTAGAGGAAATACTAACCATTATTGGATATTGTTTTTATCACTGTGTGTCTTTTAACTTGTATATAGAGATCATTCACATTTAAAGTAGCTATTGATGTGGTTAGATTAATATATGCCAGATTTGTAAGTGTTCTGTTTCATTTATTCTTTTTTTCTGCTTTCTATGATTTTATTTCTTTTAAAGATTTATTTATTTATGCATACAAGAGCTGGGGTATATGCCAGAGATGTGGGGGGTGAGAGTATTCACCAGAGACAGAGTGGGGAGCAGAACAGGCAGATGTACTGAAATACACTGCTGAGGGGAGCAGTGAGCAAGGCAGGAGAGATCTGTTGTGCCGTGTGGGTCACCTTCCTGTCCGGGAATGGAAATCGTGCTGCAGTGGCTGCGGATAGCCTCATAGTGCTGCGTCTTAACTCCTGCGCCACCAGGGAGGCCCCTTCTCTGATTTAGTATTTAATGTGATTCCATTTCATCTCCTGTCTTAGAATATAAAATATACTTCTTTTTCATGTTTTTTTGTGGTTCCATATGAATTTCATCAGTATTTGTTCTATTTCTTTGAAGAATGTCATTGGATTGTTATTGGAATAGCATTGAATCTGTATATTGCTTTTGGAAGGATGGCCATTTTAATAATGTTGATTCTTCCAATCCATGAGCAGGGGATGTCTTTCCATTTCTTTGTGTCTTCTTTAATTTCTTTTAACACTGTTTTATAATTTTCTTTGTATAGGCCTTTCACCTCTTTTGTTAGGTTTATTCCCAAGTATTTGATTATTTTGTTTTCAATTATAAAAGGGATTTTTTTTTATTTTGTCTTCTTCCACTTGATTGTGTATGGGAAGGCTACTGATTTTTGTGTGTTGATTTTGTATCCTGCTACTTTACTGAACTGGTTGATTATTTTGAGTAGTTTTTCTGTGGAGTTTTTAGGGTTCTCTATGTATATTATGATATTGTCTGCAAATAGTGATAGTTTTACTACTTCCTATTTGGATTCCTTGTATGTCTTTCTCTTGTTTTATTGCCCTGGCTAGGCCCTCCAGTATTATACTGAAGAGCAGTGGTTAGAGAGGACAACCTTTTCTTGTTGTGGTGAGAACTTTTAAAACCTACTCTCATCAACTTTCAGTTATATAGTACAGTGTTGTTAACTGGAGTCACCTTGCTGTGCATTACTTGCCCAGAATGTATTCATCTTATAAGCGGACATTTGTATCCTTTGTCTGACTTTAGAAATATAATTTTTATTTAATGGTTAAGTAGTTTACAACATACATTTTAAATTAATGTAAGCCCCCCTTCAAATAACATGACACTGCTTCACAGGTGTGTGTGTTTTATTAGGGAGCAGTCCCAGACCCTCCCCCCGACCCCCTCTGACATGGCTGTCCTTCATGGCTGTAGGCGCCCAATGTCACTGGGCAGTTACCAGGTCACTTAAGAATAGGACAAATAAATGTGTTTCACCTTCATTTTCCCCCTTTTTAATGCTCTTCTTGTCTTCATGTAGATCCAAGATTTTGACCTATGTATTTTCCCTTCTCCTTAAAGCACTTCTTTTTAAGGTTTCTTTAAAGATGCAATGAGTTCCCTCAGTTTTAAAACATTTGTCTGAAGAAGACTATTTTCTCTTTACTTTTGAAGAACAATTTTATACATCTGGGCAGGTTTTTTTTTTTTTTTTCCTCTCAACACTTTAACTATTTCATGTTTTTTCTGCATGATTTATGATGAGAGGTCCATAGTAAATTGTCTGTGTGTTTGTTTCCTAGGACTAACATAGCAAATTAGCACAGACTGGGTGCCTTTAAACAGAAATTTATTCTTTCACAGCTCTAGAGACCTGAAGTCTGAAATCACCGTGTCAACAGGAACACGCAGTAGCCCAAGGCCCTAAAAGAGAATCCTTCCTGCATTTTCCAGCATCTGGTGGCTCCAGGTATTGTTTGGTTTGTTACTCTAATCTCTGCCTCCATCTCTCCAGACTTTCTCCCCTGTGTCTCTCCTTTATGTATTCTGTATCTTTTCTTGTTCTTATAAGGATAATTGTAATTGAATTGGGAGCTAACCCAGGATGATCTCATCTCAAGATTCTTTAATTACATTTGCAAAGAATCCCCCCTCCCATAAAGTCACATGTACAAGTTCTAGGGGGTTAGAACTTACACATATCTTGGGGGGGAATCATAGTTCATTCCACTAAAGCATCTTTGTCTATAGATAAGGTGTTTTTCCCTCAAGTTATTCTTGAATAGTTTAATCTGCAATGATTTTTGATTTTCAGTGTACAGTTTTCTACATCTTTCATCAGAGATATCCATATGTATTTTATATTTTCTGACTTATCAGATGTATTTTAAAATTGTGCTCCTTTTAAGTTTCCAGCTGTTCATTGCTACTATGTAAAAACGCAGTTGACATCTATATGTACATTGTGTGTACTGCAACCTTGCTAAGCTTTGTTAGTTCTTAAAGCCCCATTTTTTCTTAGCTTGATAGAGTATTCTACATACACTGTCTTGGAGTCTGAGTGTAGTTAGTTTCACATCACTCCCTTTCTAATCTGGAGACCTTTGTTTTTCCTCATGTTGCACTGGAGAGAACTTTTAGTACGAAGTTGAGTACTCTCCCTCCTGCCCTCCAGTTTTAGACTGTAGTTTCTGGATACACCCAGAACAACTTTCAGCAAGCAAATGCTTGCCTTCTCTACATCTACACTGAAAAAAACCTAAGGCTGAGTAATGCATTTTCTGAAATGAACACATAACCCCCGGGATTTAAAACAAGACTTGGATACCTAGTAGGGCAAGTTTATTTTTTCAATTAAGGTTATATTTTTCTTACAACACTAAAGGTATCAGAAATGGGGCTTCTTAAAGTCCAAATCACGCCCAGAGCTCCATTGCTGGGGAAATTCCTTGGTGACTGCAAAAAGCCTCGAGTGTGGTTCTTCATTGTCCTGGGAGGGGGATATAGGAAGAGAACACAACTTATTCAAATATTCAGAAGACTGAAACCTGTTATTTGTCTCTGGTGAAATATATAATCAGTAGGACTATAAGATAAACATGAAAACTTTAGTATGATGATTAAGAACTAAACAGACATACTACCCTGTCATTTTTTTTTTAACATTCATTTATGCACACAAGAGCTGGCCAGAATGCAGGGGGTGAGAGGCTTCACCAGAGACTGAGTAGGGAAGAGAACAGGCAGACTGACTGAAATCCACTGCTGAGGGGAGCAGCGGGCGAGACGGCAGAGGTCTGCAGTGCCATGTGGGTCAGCAACTTGGCTGGAGAGAAGTCTGTCATTTTTTAAATTTATTTAAGATAATTTAACACATGTCAAGCTAAGAAAAAATGCTTAACAGTGGGAACCCATTTTAATTAAAGTTTAGCAAAAGTCTGTTTTACCATGAAAAGAATCCACTTAACTTATAGTATCGTTAGACAGTTGAGACATGCTTAAAATGGACAATAAAAGTAGCAGGCATTTCCTTCTCTCTGACACCCCTCAGAGTTTATCACTGTGTTTCTGTATAGTCTTCTGGGGTGGGGGGTATGATTGATATAACATATGAAAACTTTTAGATTATGTTGCCATTATCTATTACTGTTTTTGCATCTTGCTCTTTCACATAGCACTAGGTCTTGGACATGTTTCCATGATGATGTCTATCTGTCTACCTCTTTATTTCCATTGACTGAATAATAGGAATCTAAGATTCTTCCTGTTTCTGATATTACAAACAATATGGCAAAAAAATTAGTGTACTTACATGATTGATCAAATGTATGCAGTTAGATACTGTCATATTTTCCTACAAAATCATGCCAATTTATACTCACAGCATTCAAAAATGTTTCTCTTATATTCTTGCCAACTCATTTTAATCTTTGCCAATATGGCTATAGAAATATCTTAGAGTTTTCTTATCTTACAGTGCTAGAAACTATAGTACAGTGTTGAATAGATAGGATACTAGTCCAGTTCTTATCAGCTAGTCCCTTACAGAGTCACAGTGAACATAAGCATATGAAAGGTATGGTGAAGCTCTGTGGCTAAGAAAGTTATAGCAGTTTCATAGCATTTCTATTTCTCTGGTAGTATTCTAAGTGCTTTAAATATATTAAATCCACCCATAATTTTGTGAGACAGGGACCAGGAATATCTTTATTCTGTAACAGAGGAGAACGGGTTATTTGTTCGATATCCCATGTCTAATAAGGAACAGTGTCCACATAGTGTGGTTTCAGAATTCATCCTTTTAACTACTATGACAAACTGAATTAAAATTTTATTCTAATGTATTCCCTTTGACTAGTGATGGAGCTATAATGTTACTTGCTTATAAGTTAGTATAGATCACATTTATTTTGCAGTTGTTATAAGAAATGCAAACCATCTTCAATTATACCTAGATATAAATATTAAAAGAGGCCTTCGCTAGCTAGTTCATGTCTCTATCTTCCTTTGATTATGTAATCACATGCAGATAATGCAGACTGAGGTCTCCAACAAGATGAGCAATTAAATACCAGATGGCCATGTAAAGTAGATGCTTAGCTGTGTGTGATAGCGAATAGTGTCCTTTTTCCTAGAGTTTATAATCAGGACTTTTATATACAAAGTCTGGTTAGTTTAAGCTCACACTGGTGTTTCCAAAATTGGTATGAGCTCACTGGCAGATACTTGTATCTATAAATTATACTTGGGGGTTTAGCTAAGGGAGAGGTGAGCATTTTCCTACCCAGATTGAAGCAGAACAACAATGTCAGTGCCCCCAAGAGTGAGTACTTCCGCTTTGCTTCCTCTGTAATGGAAGAACAGGTTGACAACTGCCAATGTAAAGTGGCTCTTAGTGCTCTGAGCTATATGATCCTCTTATTTTTAACTTATGGGTGACAATGAGTGGGTAGAAGTCACATAACTTTTGTTTTGATTACATTTCCTTTGTCAACACAAATAAGATTTTTACATAGGTGACAATGGCCATCATGGTAGTACTTACGCTAAGAATGGATGAATAGGAATTTTCGAGGCAGACAAGAGTCCTTAAGTGTAGAGTCTTTTTAAAGTCAAGGGTATAGTTCCTGTCATTACTTAAACCTCAGCATTAAATCCTCTTTCCACTACTGACTGCTTTTTTGACCTGTTCCACTGTAGCTTTAAGGATCTTCATTCCATGCTCTACCCCTGAGCCCAGGATCACAGAGGACCCCAGCACAGAACCTGTGGAGTCACACAGTCCTCTCAGCAGCAGTCAGACCATGGAGCCTCTGCACCCCAGCAGCAGGGATGTCGCTGGCACCCCCAGCCAAGGAGTCGATGAGCAGCAGGAAGAACCACCTAAGAAGCGTGTGGAGACGTTGCTTGCAGAGGGAATCCAGTGGAAAGCAGAGCAGGAAAAAGTAGCAGAGGAAGAGGAGGAGGAGGAGGTAGAGGAAAAAGTGGAGCAGGTGGTGGAGGCAGTGGAAGTGGAGGTGGAGGTGGTGGCAGCGGAGGTGGAGGTGGTGAAAGTGGAGGTGGAGGCAGTAGAAGTGGAGGCCGCAGTGGAGACTGTGGCTGCGGAGGTGGAGGTGGTGAAAGTGGAGGCGGATGTGGTGAAAGTGGAGGCTGCAGTGGAGACCGTGGCTGCGGAGGTGGAGGTGGTGAAAGTGGAGGTGGAGGCAGTAAAAGTGGAGGCCACAGTGGAGACTGTGGCTGCAGAGGCGGAGGTGGTGAAAGTGGAGGCCGCAGTGGAGACTGTGGCTGCAGAGGAGGAGGTGGTGAAAGTGGAGGCCGCAGTGGAGACCGTGGCTGCGGAGGTGGTGAAAGTGGAGGCCACAGTGGAGACTGTGGCTGCGGAGGCAGAGATGGTGAAAGTGGAGGCCGCAGTGGAGACCGTGGCTGCGGAGGTGGTGAAAGTGGAGGCCACGGTGGAGACCGTGGCGGTGGAGGCAGAGGTGGTGAAAGTGGAGGCTGCGGTGGAGACGGTGGCTGCGGAGGTGGTGAAAGTGGAGGCCGCAGTGGAGACCGTGGTGGCAGAGGAGGAGGTGGTGAAAGTGGAGGCGGAGGTGGTGAAAGTGGAGGTGGAGGTGGAGGCAGTGAAAGTGGAGGCGGAGGCGGTGGAGCCAGAGGCAGTGGCAGCAGAGGCGGTGGAAGAGGCAGTGGCAGTGGAGGTGGTTGGCGAGGAGGTGGAGGCGGTGGAAGAGGCCTTGGAGGTGGTGGGCGTGGAGGCAGAGGCGGTGGAAGTCCAGGAGGAGGAGGAGGAGGAGGAGGAAGTGGAGGAGGTGGCGCAAGAGGAGTGGGTGGAGGACGAGGAGTGGGTTGAGGAGTGGGAGGAGGGGGGCGAGGGGGAGGAGGGAGGCACGAGAGCGCCCGGCCCCGCCGACCACTACAGAAACCTCGGGGCCCATTCCCTAGAAGCAGGTGAGCAGCAGGAGGAGGAGGAGGAGGACGACGAGGAGGAGGAGGAGGAGCAACCCGAGGCTGGGGGCGAGGGTCCGCCCCGGCGGCCGCCGCCCCGCCCCACCTTCACCCCAGTGCAGGTGCAGGAGCTCGAGGGCATTTTCCTGTGCTCGCCGTACCCCAGCCTGCGGCTGCGGCGGCAGCTGGCGCGGCGCATGAGCGTGCCGGAGAGCAGAGTGCAGGTTTGGTTCAAGCACAGGCGGGCCAAGTGGAGGAGACACCAGCGGGCGCTCATGTTCCGAGCCCTGCCCCCGGTGATCCTGAACCAGCCCACCATCATCACCTTGGGCGGGCCGAACAGCACCATCATTGTACAGGACCCCAACTGGATGTGGGCGCCCCCAGAGCCGGCGTGGCTGAGACCCCAGCCGCCTGTGCAGCCCGCGTGGGCGCCCTTCCCGGCTCCTTTTTTCTCTCCACCTCCACCTCCTCCGCCGCCTCCTCCTCCGCCGCCGCCGCCGCCGCCGCCTCCGCCTCCTCCACCACCTCCTCCTCCACCTCCACCGCCTCCACCTCAGCCTTTGTATTTTCAGCCTTGGCTGCCCTGTGACCCGGCCGCAGGTAACATGGCCTGGGTCTTCACCGACGGCGGTGCCGTTGTCGCCGCCGACGCAGGTGCTGTCTTAGCCAGTGACAGGGGTGCTGTCTTAGCCACCGATGGGGGTGCTGTTTTAGCCACCGAGGACGGTGCTGTTTTAGCCCCCACTTTCTAGAGTGGTTTCTCACCGTTTTCCAAAGTGTTTGTCAGCCAGATACAAATTCTGCAGAGCTCACTGTCAAGAGCAGTGGATCCAGTGACAAAGTTGTCGACCTGCTATTCTAGGGCATGTTTTTATATTTTAAATAAAGTTGTGAATTCTGTTTTAAATTAAAAAAAAAGAATATTCATTTCATGGTAAAGATGGCAAAGCAATGTCCAGACTTGAGAGTGAGCTTAATGTAATATCTCCACTGACTGATTCTCAGAGAACCTCTGATGCCTAGAATGTTACATGCACTGTTACATCAATAAAAATAATTTTTAAAAATACACAGTCTGTTTTCTTCAGGAGCCATTCAGAACAAAAAGACAGAGGAATGAACATAAACTCTGGTGAAAAGACGGATCAGCAGTGTGAGCCAAACTAAGACTAAGAAACCTGTAGGAGCAGACTTCATAGCTGAGAAAATATTTTCTTTACGGGCTAGATGATGCTGGAGTTGTAACATGTTTTTCACTAATAGGGACATTAGAACCCAGAGAGCGTGCTGACACTAATTTGTCAAAAGAAATACATGCATGTTCTGTGACCCAGCAATTGTTCGCCTTGGATCTATCCCAGTGAGTTATTACTCGCAGCCACTAGTGGATACATTATGAAAAATTCCAATATTCTATCCTCGGTGGTAGCAGAGTTGGAGGCAGTCTGCGTGCCCAACTTTGGGCGAAAGACGAGGTGTTCAGTGTATACTATGAACTGTTAAGGCAGCTGATGAAAACAGTGCCTTGGAAATACAACTTACGTGAATTAAAAATGGCCTCAAAACTGCACACGCAGTTACACCAACAAACGGGTGTACAGTCAGACGTATGCAGGACTTCTACATAGAATGTTTTGCTCATAAGACATGCAGAAATAGGAGAAACCATGCACCGCTGTCTCCCAGCCCTTGTCACACACACGTGGCTGAACACCAGATAGCGCTACGTGGATGTCCTCAGAGAATCCTCAGGCAGACCGGATTTCCAGTTAAGGACAACTTGCTCTTCCAGGCTGCTGGGTCACACACTGGTCCTCCCCCACCGCCCTCCTCACGACTCTGAGGGTAAGGGGAGAGGGGAGACTGAAGACAGAGGCTGACCACTGCAGACAGAGTGAGTATTGTTCCAGTTTCTCCTTAGAGGACCAGCAGGACCCACCCAAATTCAAGAGGAGGGGAAATAAATTCCACCCCTTGCTGTAAGAACAGCAGCCTCACACTGCAGATGCAGGGAGCAGGCAGCCCTCTGCAAACGAGGAAGACAGTCCTCACCAGAATTCCTGGCGCCCAGAACTGGAGAAACAACGGCGACTTCCTGGGAGGACCCAGCCACATCAGACAAACCTGGCAACACTAGTGATTTGCCCAGACACAGGAAATTTGGAAAGATGGTCGGGGAAGAGAGACCACGGTAGGAATTGGCTCACTTCACCAAGAAGGGAGGGAGGAAAAGCTTGGAGACAATGATGCCCGGAGAATCCTGAGACATCACAGAAGTCTGGGCAATGACAGGTGGGCAAATGGGCCTTGGCACGGGCACACAGCACCGGTGCGAGCCCTTTTGATGTGGCGCTTCCTTACCCTTCCCCCTCCTGGAGAACGGCGGAACCATTTCACCAGTCACACCAGCGGAAGGACATCACGGGGCTGGCACCTATATCAGGGCCTCTTGGTACCCCAGACCTCAGGTGACGGGGGCTGCAGGAGCCCCATCAGCCGCCCTACTACCTCACGGGCCCAGAAAGTGTGCCGAGCCCCCTCGCTCACAGCTGCAGCTCATTCTGGGCCCTTTCGTGCTTGTTTTATCTTCCCTGGGAAGACGACCCTGCTCAGCCCTCGGGCACTCCCCAGCAGACCAGAGTGCCCAGCAGACCAGACGGAAGCAGCAACGACCAGCTCACAGGGAGCTGTCAGCATCCTGAGAAGCAATTCCCGCAGCTGTCTGTGTGTGTCTCTGCTGCTCGGGCGGTGGCTTGGTGCGCCTTTCCAGCCTTCCTGGTCCTGGTTTCTGACTCTGCTGTTGTTCTTCCTTCTCCCCTTTCACATTGCCATCCCTGCCTTCTCTTCTCTCTCTCCTCTTCCTGTCACACCCCTCCTCTTCCTGCTCCTCTGTCCTCTCCGCCATCTATCCCTTTCTTTTTCTCTCGCCTTCACTCCTTTTACCTTTCCGTACAACCCCCCCTCTCATCGCGTCCCTTCTTCCGCTCCTTATTCTCTTTCGATCCTGGTAATCTTCCGACACACGCCTTGAGGGACCTAGCAGCTCAACAGAGAAATACATCCCACCTAGCCTGCAGGCACCTCCCAGGGGACTTGGCCTCATCATGCCTCTGGAGATGCAGTGCTCCACATGGGACTTAAAAAAAAAAAAAAAAAAAGATTTATTTTACTTATTTATGCAGACAAGAGCTGGGATGTAGGCCAGAGGTGGTGTGTGTGTGTGTGTGTGTGTGTGTGTGAGAGAGAGAGAGAGACAGAGAGAGACAGAGAGAGAGAGGATTCACCAGAGACAGAATGGGGAGAAGAACAGGCAGATCTATTGAACAAATGGCGCAGCAGACCTCTCCTGTCTTGCCGCTGCTCCCCTCAGCAGTGTGTTTCAGTCAATCCACCTCCTGCACTGCTGCTGGGAGTGCAAACTAGTCCAACCACTATGGAAAGCTGTGTGGAGGTTCCTCAACCTGCTAAAGATGGAGCTTCCATATCACCCAGCAATTCCACTCTGAGGAATCTACCCAAAGGACACAAAAACATTAATTCAAAAGGCTACCTGCTCCCTGTTTACTGCAGCACTATTTACAGTAAGTAAGCTTTGGAAACAACCCAAATGCCCAAAAATAGATGACTGGATCAAGAAGATGTGGTGCATATACACCATGGAATATTACTCAGCAATCAAAAATGATAAACTCATGCCATTCACAGCAACATAAATGGAGCTGGAAGGGATTATGCTCGGTGAAATAAGCCAGAAAGAAAAAGAAAAAATTTCACTTATAGGAGTAATATAGGGGAAACAAACAAAGGATCAGGAAAAATATATAATAAATTAAAAAACAAAATTTACAGGCAACTATAAATCAGAGACACTCTGCGGGGGGAGAGGAAAGGAGAAGGATCAAAACAGGAGGGAAGAGCACAAGGGTCTGTGGTGATGGTGCACGGGTGACCTGGTTGTGGGAATTTTACAGGGACTACACCTGAGAGGAGAAAGCATACACTGTACAAAAAGGAAGAATAATGTAAAAAAAAAATATATATATATATAGAATAGAAACCTTAAGCATATTCAAAATTGAACTATTTTTCTCCCAAACAGCTGCATAATCTATTCTGGCAACGGGCACTTCTTACCCAATGACTAAAGACAATCCTAGGAATGAAACACCCTAACTTTTTGGTCTGTGGTAACTTGAGGTAGGCATTAGGGAAAGCCTGACAGAGGATATCACATGGAAAAGAAACCTGGTGGACAAAAAGAAAGTGAAGGGTGTGGAAGAGAAAATATAGTGCAGCCAAAAAAATGCATATTTAGGAAAGTATGGCGTGTTGCAACTTGCAGATACGCGGTATGGCTACGCAAGGCGAGCAGATAGAGTTGTGTTGGGGGAGGGCAGGCAGGCAGTTGTGCGGGGTGTTAATCTATTACAGGTGCTAAAACAAAGGGTTAGTAAATGGGACCAATCAGTGCTTGTTCCTATGTACAATTCATTCTGTAACTGGCAAAACAGAAATCAGACTCCCTTTGACTGAAATATTTAGAACTATTAGTAGAAAAAAAAATGTTCCTTGTGGCGCTGACCTTCATTGCTGCCAGGTTTTGGCAGCAACACACATGCAAAGTTGCAGGCTCCAATCAGGTGACAACTAAATCCAAGACCTGTCAGAGAAGGTCCCCTGAATTCAGCAGCAACATGTGGGATTGCTTATTTGGAGTGAAGCGAAAATATATTATTGAGCAAATGAATATAATAAAGATTCCAGCAGAACTTCCAGCCCAGGTGCAATGAACACTCCAGTGCAGGCATCATCCACAAGTTTGCTTACTTACAGCTCCTTCCCTTTCTAGATTCCCTCAGCACTCTTATCTACAAGGTTGGGCAGCCGGCCAAGCTGGTCTCTCTCTCCAAGGCCATCCCCGAATGCCTGCATCTTTCCCCCCCTTGGGATGCCCCCCCTGTCTGGGGACTTTGCCGCAAATGGTTGTGTCTGCTGAAAAACAACTTTATCAACGTAACAGATACGGACACAGTTGTGTATAAAAGGAACCCTTGGTCTTTAAATGGGTGCTCAGACCATATGGGGCTCCCCAGGTCTGGGACCTCATGCATGAGTAATAAATCTTCTCCTGACCTCACCATTCCTGAAGTACCGCTTGTTCTTCCCCTGCCTGGGGAAAAGTCCAGAATTTACTTCTACAACAGGAGTAAGACATTTCATCCCTTAACTACATTTGAAATGGTTCACTATGCCTGGGAAGTTGTCAGGATCTGGAAATTATATGTAACAAATTAACATTATAAATCCTTTATACTGTAAATATAAAGAAAATGAAATTATCAGACAGTTCATTTCTTTCCAGTCTCACTTTAAAAAGTAACTGAAGAAGTATCTAAAGAATATTGACTTGATTTGGTACCAAATTATTAGTCACCCTGGGGAATACCAACTTTTATTTTTATCATTTTGGCTCTGAATATAAGGAAGTGATGAGATGAGGCCACAGAGATCAGCAGGGGACAAAAGTCTAGCAGACCACAGAAGCAGCATAAATGTGAATTTTATCTTGCATGTTATTGGGATTCACAGAAAGGACTTAGCTAAGAGGTTGGTGCAACCCCATTCACATTTCAGACAAATCATTTTGCTAGCCATGCAGAAATCACCCAAGCAGGAGAGGAGGGAGAATGGTTAAAGTCAAGACAACCACTTAGAAGGCTGCTGGCGCTGTGTAGGTATGAAATGAACTGAACAAATCGGTGATTGAAGGAATGAAGAGGACATCAGAAATCCAGAATCCTTTTCGAGAGGCATATGCCACAAGTCTGATGACTGACTGTATGAGGGGGATGTCATAGAGGTATGAGTCCAGAAAGACTTATTCACCTACTTCAAAAAACATATTAAGGGCCTCCCTGGTGGTGGAAGGGGTTAAACACAGCACTGTGAAGCTATCCGCAGCCTCTGCAGCAGGAGTTCGATCCCTAGCCGGCCAGGGAGCTGCCCACATGGCAAAGCAGACCGCTCCTGTCTCTCATCTGCTGCTCTGCTCAGCAGTGTATTTCAGTCAATCTTCCTGTTCTGTTCCCAGCTCTGTCTCTGGTGAATCCTCTCACTCCCCCCATACCTCTGACCTGTACCTCACCTAGCTCTTGTATGCATAAATAAATTTATATATATATATATATATATATATTTATATATAAATCACCTGCTTCGTACCAGAAAGTGGTAGAGCCTAGATATCCAAAGGTAAGACACAATCCGTCCCCAGGTAAAAGAAGTAGAAAAATCATATAAATAATTATTAGGCAGGACTACAGTCAGGTGGGACTATAGTAAAATTATGTACAAGCTCTGGTGGGGAATAGAGAAAGGAAGTGATTTCCTCTACTGAGAAATCTGAGAGAGGCTTCAAAGTGGAGGTAAACCTGGAGCTGTGACTTCATGGATCACTCTGGTAAAATTTCTGGAGGAGGGAGCTACATTGCAAAGTCTCATCATTTTAAAAGAACATAACCTTTTTGGAGTAATGAAACTTCAAGTTGCTCAACCTGACAGTGTGGGTGAATGAGGGGGTGAGGGATGAAAGAGGACATAAGCAATTAATAAAACATAAGGACGAAGAGCTAAAATGGTTAGCTCGTAATGTGCTTTTGGAAAGTACCATGCTGGTAAGTTTAGCCTTGTCCTAAAAGGCAGTGAGTAATCATTGAAGGCTTTAAAACAGAGAAGTGACATGGTCTGCACTGTATTTTAGAAAACAGCCTGTTCTTTGAAACAGAGTTCTGCAAACAAAATTGATCATACTTTTATTTTATTTTTTAAAGATTTGTTTATTTATTTATACAAGCACTGGGTACAGTCAGAAGCGCGGGAGGGTGAGAGGATTCACCAGAGCCAGAGCAGGGAGCAGAACAGGCAGAAGGACCAAAGTACACTGCTGAGGGGAGCAATGGACGCGGCAGGAGAAGTCTGCCGCACAATGTGGGACCCTCGCTGGCAGCTGGGGATCGAACTGGCACTGCAGAGGCTATGGGCAGCTTCACAGCCCAGCGCTCAACTGCTGTGCCACCAGGGAGGCCCTGATCATACTTTTAATAATGTGTTTCAATAGTACCTATGGTTGAATCCTGGATCCCTCAGCCACTTACCATTGGACCTTAGCACCATTTTTCCTTTTTGTGAAATGGGAATGCTAATAGTACCACGTGCACTAGGTCTTGGTGGGGATTAAGAGATAATGCACGTAAAATGTTGATAACAGCGCCTTAAGTAACCTGAACATAATACTACAAAAATGAAACTACAAAAATATGCTACCCTAGCAGACCCCAACCTTTCTAAGGGCAAGAATTGTGCCTATTTTTGTGTTTCTAAGCCCTCGTGCCCTGCATGGTGAAACAGACAAAATGCTGCACCTTTAGTAAAGGATTTGTGGCACCAGCTTCTGGGCACTCTATCAGCAGGCGGTCTGCAGCTGCCAGCCTCTTCAGGGAGAATCTCAGCTACATGCAGCTACCTTGATCAAGCTCACGACTTCTAAGGTGGCTCCAATACAATGAGCAATAGATTCAGAAGTCTACAGGCTTGGCAACAGCCCCTCACCATGGGGAGGGGACACTGAAGGACAACGCCAGCTTCTGAGATCCCTGAGGGGGTGGACAAGGCTATCATTGGGCTTCATCATTACTCAACTTCTCCTTCCACTGCCTACTCTCGACTCCTTTTGTCTCCCTGCCGCAGATGTCTCTCTCAAGGGCACTCTTTAGAAAATATCCCACACTATGAAGTCCATCCTAGAACTGGCTTCCCAGGGAACTCACCCCATGAATGTGGCAGTCAGGAGGTAGTCAAAGTTTATGTAAATGTGTGAATGAATGAATGAATGTTCATGTTATTTCTGTTGCTGAGCATGAAAATCATGGGCTTTATTTATGATTTAATCCTCCTTCCCTTCAGCTTTATGAGAATGTAGTAAACAATGGGCTCTGAAAGGGGAATCTGTCCTTATGCATGTAAATCCGGGGATACATTATACTCTGGTGAGTGCAAACTTTCTGTGCCCAAAGTATTTATGTTGGATTCGCTCCTTGCAATAAAACCATGTTCATCCTTGAGGACAGCTTAAAAAGAAAGGCTTGGATTTTAAGCGAACACTAATATATTACAAAAAGAAGCTGTGTTTGCTATCAATCCTGTATCAGATGTATGGTATCCAAGTATTTCCTCCCGTTCAGTAGGGTGTCTCTTTGTTTTCGTCATTGTCTCTTTTCTTGTAAAGAAGGCTTTTAGTTTGATAGTGTCCTAGTTGTTTATTTTCATCTTTATGTCCCTTGCTACTGGAGATGCAACATAGAATGTAGATCTGCTGGTGGGGAATGTAAAGTGTCATAATCAATTTTAGAAAATTTTAATGTTATTAAATATACCACACATCATAACAGGTATCTATAGTAGAGTATCCCAGGTATCTATAGTAGAGATAAGAAAACATGTTCCCACACAAACTTGCAAGGGGATGTTTATAGAAGCATTTTTTCATAATATCTACAAACTGGAATCAATCCAAATATCTATCAACTGGTGACAGGATAAACAGAATGTGGTTTATCCATGTGATGCAATAGTATTCATGAACAGAAACAGACTACTGATCCGTTGTACAACATGAATGAACCTCAGAAACATAAAGCAAAGTGAAAACATACAAAAAGACTATAGTGGATGACTGTTTTTATATGCAATTTCCAGAAGAGAGAAATTTAGAGAGACAAAGTATTTTACTGGTTGCCTGGGGCTGGGTGGGTAATTGTGTATACATAGGATGAGGAAACTTGTTGGGGTGATGGAACTGCTATAAATGTTCTAAAACTGGACTGTAGGGGCAATTGAACAACTCTGAGCTTACTAAAGGTCACTAAAATCTATACTTAGGGTGAGTAATTTATATATAAATTGTAGCACAATAAAGTCATAAAAGGTGGTATGTGAAAATATGTGCTTATCTGTGCTGCCACACCAAATTCCATTAAAACAGCAAAGAATTAAGACACAAAGAAACTATAGCCATAAAGAGAACAGAAGACCATAGCATGAGATTAAAAAAAGATAAACAGATAAGATTTCTAGTTTAATTATTTTATAGTCAGACGATATGTCTTGTATAGTTTGAACTATTTTAAATTTGTTAAGCTCTGTTACATGGTCCAGAATATATTCTATCTTTGTGACTGTCACTAGTGCACTTAACAATACCTTTTGAAGAAATAAAATTTGAAATTTTGATGCAGTTTAGTAGGGATTGCTGGCTATACTATGTTACATAAATGCCTTGCAGAGAGATGAGAAACTAAGGAAGAATAGCAAACTATTAAAGGCCAAGTGTGAGAGTCCGAAAGCTGGAGTAGTCTTGGTAGCTGAAAGAGGCCTGTATCTCCTCCAGTGGAAGAACAGGGACAGGTGAGGAATAAATGCAAAATCTGCTAATTAGGATCATGGAGCTCCAGAGATGTTTAAATTGTCAGCCAAAGTCAAATGTATTATTTTGAAGGATCCCTGACACAGGAAATAGGGATATTTGAGAAAATGTTCTCAAGGGTTTTGACTCCATAGATTTCCCCTAAACTTCTCAGAGCTTGTAAAGATGACCCATCATCCTGGAATAAGCCTAGTACTTCTCCCATGAGGGAAGAAAATGTAGAGACCTCTCCAGTGCAAGGCAACAGGTACTCTCATCCCTCTGTGATGCATCAACACCTATACTGGTTGCCAGGCCAACAGTTGGGGTTAAATCCCAGGTTAACTTATTTCATGCTGTGATAGGTCTGCGGAGGAAAGAGATTACACCCTGAAGGGGCTGCACAAATTTTCTAGCATGTCCTGTGGAAGTTCCTGGAATTAGATTTTGAGGATGCTTCTATTAGGGAATCAGAATGTAAGACTAGATTATCAAGAATTGACTCAAGATACTTTCTTCAGGCACAGGATTTAACAACCTAGAAAGAACCCCCTTGGATGGTACAAATTCACTATTAGTGTGACTCTTAGAAACCTGGAGAAAGCTGTAGTTTGTGCTATGGGAAGTAGAAATGCCAGAGTTGCCCTGGCAGATGGTAAAAGTATAAAAAGGCTCAGGAAAGTGGGCATGCGGGAAAAGTGGGCATGCTGTAAGGGATATATTACAAAGGGTCATAAAAACCACCAGAGAGACATGTTCCATAGGGAATCCAAAGAACTCTGTATTTACCAAGGTCCTCAGTAATGTGCTACAAAGTCAACTGGTATGTCTCTCCTACAGGCCAGGGATGATGGTAGAAGACAGGATCACGGAGCTTGGCTTGTTAACAATGATGGGAGTGATGGGTAAAGGAGCAGTAGAGGCTAATCCAGAATTGACACATTGTCCACTAAAGGTGATTTTTAAAAAAGAGTCACTTTGACAACTGTAAGGGACATCTAGTTTGGGGATCCACAAACTCCGGTAACTAGCCAATGTTCTTTCCACTAAATGAATATGGCTCCCTTATTATTTATTTAGTTCTGTTTGTAAACTGACAATTATTTTTTCTCTTACTACAAATGTTAACTGTTAATTGAAGGAATTTAGGACAAGAGATGATCAAAAAAGTAGAATAATTTTGATTATCACAGAACCTTTCCTCGAAGCATAGAAAATTGTGTCTCTTTATCACCTTATTATTTGTGAGATTGAACTTTGTTATGTTTTATCTTATCTTCATGTGTACTTGCTGTTTGTTTCTGTTTTGAATTCATATAGTTGCCTGTTTGGGGAAATCTTTGTGTGTGTGTTTAATAGCGGTTTACATAGTAGAGGTTTTTTTTTTTTTTTTTTCCCTCCTGATTTGTCCTTTGGCTTCAATTTTCTTCATCGTATTTTTTTTTCCTTACAAGGTTCTGTCAGTTTGCTGCTTTTTGTTACATTATGTACAGCGACTTTCCTTTTCTTATTAGATGCGCATGATATTTTAGTCATATATTTATATCTGATATTTTCTTCAATATCTCTCAAAAGTTTCTGTTCTGTTCTTTCTATAGCAACATGTTTTAAAATGATCTTGAAACACAAGTGCCCACTAATTTTTTCTTGTACCTAATTTTTGATGGCTCAAATGTTTGTGCTTCCTGATGAGAAATATACTAATTTTAAGTCCCAGAGAATATTTCACTGGCTTTGTTACTGTGATCATTATATAGAATAATTTAGATAAAATGATATCAAGTCTTCATATTCAGTAACATAGTGGGAGACTTCATTTATTCCTGGGCAGTGCAGTTTTGTTTCCTTAAATAAGGATTGGCAATTTCGTTGAATTTCAAGCATGTCTTAATAAGTTATTCTTAGAATAATAAAGTTCTTAGGTATTTTATTTCTTCTTCCTCCCACCCTCACCATACAGTTTTCTTCTTCACTAAAAATTGTGTGTAGTGATCATATCCTCACAGTCACTTCCCTGGCCTACCAAATAATTACACTCTGCATCTTTTGCTGAAATAGAAAATGGACAGATATATAGAAATAAAAAAGAGGGAAGAACTAAGATAAATGGGTGTCTAAGGGATGGATGGCTGTGTTCGAGAGCCTTAGAGAGGAAACTTGATGAAAGTTTGACTCACTGATTCAATAAAGTAGTTTAATTGAGTCCCAGGGTTTGGTGTAATAGATTGTTAGCTCCTGTCTCCAGGCAGTGGTTATTATAAGCCTGGCATTTCACTTCGATGATGAGGAAAAACTCCCTTCAGCAACCTGAAAAGACATTTGGGCTGAGGCTAGAGATGGTACACCACTCACTGTGAAAGTGTTAGTGGAAAACAATCACGGTTCCCATCAGAGGTATCATTCTCATTAAGGAGCCTGAGATCTTAATGAAATTGTACAACATTGCGTGTACAAGGGTGTTTGCGTGTATGCATGTATTTTAAGGATGGAAAGAAGAATAAGGTCCACTAATTATTTAAAGAAAAGGAATTTTTCAAAGTAGCTTTTCAAACCAAGAGAATACTTGGTTCGTGATACTTTTATTGTACATTTTGTCTCTTAGTTACATGATTTTAGCACTTCATTATATACTCCCTTTACTTTTTGGGTGTTGGTGTTAAGAATATTAATGCTGTTTTCCTGGAAAGGTTGTAAAACCATGAAAGATGAAAGGCACGCACAGACCCACACAGGTGGGTGTGTGTGTGTGTGTGTGTGTGAGAGAGAGAGAGAGAGAGAGAGAAGAGAGAGAGAGAGAGAGAGAGAGAGAGAGAGAGAGAGAGAGAGAGAGAGAGAGAGAGAACACTAGACCCTGGATCAGTTAGGCCAGCAGTAGTTGTAGTAGTTGGCGTGGAGAATAAGGGACAGATTTGAGGTCTGATTAGGAGGCAAAATATGTCAGATTTGATTAATAGGATGTGCTCAGGGTTTGATTGGCAGGAAGATGCCATGAAGGAAAGGAATTTCTTTAATTCCCAGAAATTTTGGTTCTGAATCACAGTTGCTTTTTAGTGCTATGATTTTGGCCAGTAGGGGATTTATTTAAATGATCTTTGCATTTGTTTTTAACATTCATAAAATTTAGGATAATAATACCTACCACATAAGGTTGTTGTGTGTATTAAATTAACTGCATAACGATGCTGTCAAGCCTAAACCACTGCAAAGAAGACACTACTTCATTAAAAATGCTGTATCGCCAGAGGGTACTGATATTTATATAGATCCATGAACAAAAAGAGATCAACTAATGATATCTGTATCTTTTATCTTTGGTGCATCTAAAAGGAGACATTGATGAAGTATTTCAGTATCATGTTTCACTTTTTGCCAAAAAAAAAAAAAAGTCACTTGGTTAAAATAATAACAAAAGCTAGAATGCAAACGATTTCTTAAGACTTAGGTCAAATTCTAGCTCCTCAACATATTTGTGGCAAAGTCACATTCTATCCTTCAGGCTCGTTTTCCCCACCTGTAAACTAGCACATTGGACAAAACCTTTGTTTCTACCAGTGGGTAGTGACTACATCTAACTCCCAACATGTCCATTAATCCACTTCAACAAAAGCTACTGAATTAGTTCCAACTCTTGCTAACCTAATGGAAATAACCTTCATAGAGAAAACAGCTCTCTGTTTCTGTAGTTACATCAGAGAATGTTGAGTGGTCTAATTTTTCCTTGCTCTTCTTTCCAAAAGGATAAAAAGAGTCTTGTATCTTAGAGACTAATTTTCTCAAGTCATTGATTAGATAGGATTGTTTTCTGCAGTGCAGCTTCTCTGTTTTCCTCTATGTTGAAAGTTTTCCTCTCCTTGTTCTCGGTTTTATAACTGAGTGTATTTCTTTCTGTTTATTAAGGCCCACCACAAATATTATCTTCTCTGAAATTCTCTCCCTCTCTGAAATTCTGTTCCTCTTTTTTGATAACTGAAAGCTACTGTAATCTGTCCCTACTCCCTCCATCCTCCTGACCACATGCAGATGACACTAAACTCCATTAAGGGCAGGGTCACTCCATTAAGGACACAGGTGCATCCATTACAATAAAAATATATTCCACATTACCTCCTTGAAGAATACACTATCTCCTGGAGAAAGGTAGCATTGGTTCTCAGGAGTCAAGACACCAGTCTGAAGACCATGAGTGTTAGCAGGTATGGCTCTAGCAGAGTGCCAGTGAAATGGTGGGAAAGACTAGGTAGCAAGGCTAGAGATTTAGAAAATCTCATTGCAGATATGTAAAAATGATTAGCAGGTGAAATCTACTAGTTTTTTCTTTCCTGTTGCTTGGTATGTGTCAGTCTTGCCCTGTATCCTGGAAAGAGGGCTCTGCCTTATTCTCAATCTTGGAGCTTTGTGACAGAATGAATCAAGAGCAAAGAGGGTGCAGCAGCAGAAGACCTTAATGAGGGGCACATAGAATATAGACCTGGAAGGGTTTTCTAGGTTTTATGAAGAGGAAAACTTGTGACTGCATGAAAGAGAAAGGGGACCAGAAGGTTCATCAGTCCGACACAGGTGTGCTGGTTAGCCTCCATTCCCCCTGCAGAGTCATTCTCCATTTCCCTGCTTTGCCTGTGCCCCTGGGTGCTCCATCCCACACACACCCTGCCTGTCTTTGGCAATGGCCGCGATCCTTCACTAAGAGCCACGATGCTGTTAAGGTACCACTTCCCTCGGCTACAGGTCAGAGGGTTCTAGCAACACCACTTTGCCCCTGGCTCCTTCATTCCTAAACACAGTAGCACCTTCCTTCTGTTGTTCCTTTGCCATTTTTGTTGGTTTCTCTTACCCTGCCTACCACTTTGTGAAAATGACCCCTATATTAAAGCTCCCTCACCTGTACCCTTGGAGCATGGATGCTTGTCCGCTGGGACTCTGCCTGATGCACCAATGTTTAAAAAATACAAATGAAGACTTGTCACATTTTGAAATTACTCTTGATTATATACATTGTTTTTGGTCAGCAAACAATTCCAGGCATAAATACAGACTAACGATCTGTCTCTTTAAAATACAGGATAATTTTAGCCTCTTACGTAAAGTTCTATAACTCTAACTAGGAAAGGGGCATGAGGAAATGAATTATGTTTCCGGCAGGATTTTGAGGTAATATCAGACAAATTTAGAAAAGAAATACTTATTGCTCCATCTGTAGGCTTCATTTTAGACATGTAATTTGATTTCCTAATGGCTCTGACTTCTGTTAATGAAGTCAGCTAATGCTTTCCTTTAATTTTAATAGAAACTAATTTTATTTCCTTCTTGCCTTTCTAAATTATAATTTCTTCTCTATCACCAAAAGAGCGATTGCAGATGCACGTGGATATCCTGGGTCCCAAGAATCAGAATGTGATAGGTTTAATAATAGTCTGTAACTACTGAGATCCGCCCTAGAGTTACCTGACTCTAAAATCCAGGCAGTTTTCATCACGCCATGACACTGCCGTTTCATAAGGCACCCACCTCTCGAAGTTGCCAGCACATTTTGAATCAGGCCTTCACAGTTGGACAACACTCCCGACAAATTAAATCACACTCAAAGAGGATTTGCTATTAAAGGGCCTCTCCCTGCCTCCTATAGGCTGCAGCGACACTGTACAGTGGCATGCAGGAGTCATGGACCTCTCAGACCCTCCCATACTTGCTCACTGATAATCAGAATGTTTGCATTTTAATGTTACTTTTCTCTCACTCGGGTTCCCTCACACTTCCTCTTCAGATTGGACAGGTGAAGGAGTGGTGTTAGTGTTGTTGTGGGGTGCTGCTTCTCACCCAGTAACCACAAGCTGAAATAAAAAGGCAGCAGGAAAAGAACTATGGCCTTCTGACCAGACCAAATGCCTCCAAATCTCAAGGACTCATGGAGGAGGTAGGTCTGACTATAGGGTTTGCAAAACTTAGCGACGCGCTGCTAACTATTGTGTGCAGCTGTCGCTTCAGTGTTCCACCTATTGTAGGTGCTGTTGAGGGGAACCCACCCAGAAGGCCTCTGCTCCAAGTCAAAGTTTCCTACACAGCTTTTGACTGTTGACTCAAAGTCCTCAGGGCTCCTGGCTTTGGTGGGGATGAGCCGCCATGAGAACGCCCCTCCACCAGCAACAGGGGAGTCAACGCTGCTGAAGGGAAGCTCGGCAGGCCCCTTCCAGGGCTCCCAGGCCATCTGGTATCTATTAGTTATTTCAACTTATATGCACCCCTTTTCGCAGCTCTTTCCTGGCTTATTAACTTCGTCAGCCCTTAAATAGCTGACAGCATTGAGTTGCCAAGAGTAAAATAGGAATGTTTACTTCATGTAAAGTCCTTCCTCCCTAGTGACTCTCTGGAAGCAGCCCTTAAACCCACAACAGTGCATCTCGGGCAAAATCACCAGCGCGGGTTGTCTCCAAAATCCCCGGAAGTAGTGCAGTAGCTTAACTGGACACTGGTCAGGTAGAACAGACACAAACAACAGGTAGGCTTCACAGGGACATCAGCCACGCTGGGCGCGCTCGCTGTCCTACTGGTAAGCGTATGTGAGCAAGAAAGACTGGAGGCACACATTAGTGGTCCCTGGTCAGCCCTTTGATCTCCACTATTAGGCAGAACCTTGAATTTTCAGTTCTCCCAAGGCTCTGCCAAGAGCTGTCTTGGAGAAACACTCACAGGTGTGAGCAGAAGTCTTAACAAAAGACGGTGGAACTTTGGGTCGCTCCGCTCAGCGCCCTGCCCCCTCATGTCTCTTCCTCTCTTGAGATTCTGTAAACTGGCCATGGATTCCAGGCAAAGTTCTTGGTCTCCTGGTGGTTTCTAGAAAGTCTTCAGCCAGTGCTTATGGCTGTGCTGCCGGGCGTTAGCGGCATGTTGATCAAGTCCCCGAAGATGGTTTATGTGTCATTCACTCTGTTCTCCTGCTGCCAAGCTTCAAATTACATGTGGCAGTTCTTTGTCAGTTCCCCTCGTGTCTTCTGGTGCCTTCTGGACAGAGCCCCCATAGATGCCTGAGAGGACACCTGGTGCTTCCGGTCCTTCGCTCCGCCCTCCATCTGACTCTTCATTCTCTTTCCTCCCACTTCAGAGGAGTAACAGCAAACAGCAGGGCAATGGATGACACGGGTGAAATCCTGGACACCCCTGTTTTCTTTTCTTTCCCTGCCCCCTCAAAGACTTCATGCCAATTTTGTCCTCTTCCTGGTCAAAGGGAATCAGGGAACAATTTGAATGCAGGCGAGAGAAAGCAGGCCAAGGCAGCCAGCGCAGGCCAGGCGAAAGGACAGCGCCAGGAATGCGGGGCTTCCCGGTCTGCGAGCGCGGCTCTCACGGATATTGGAAACTAGAGGTGTCCCTGTCAGGATGGGAGTCCTAGCTTTTTGCCTGTCTCTGGCCTCAGGACTTTCTCACCGTGAGACCTTGTCAGCTCTGCTCCTTTGCATCGCCCCTAATCTGCTCTGTCAGCTGTGGAATCATGAGGAGCCACACAGTTAATGTCATTCTCCAACCCTGAGACACTGAAATTCAACCCATAAAGCCAAAAAGAGGCTGTCTCATCATAAACCTTATTAACACCCGCATGCATTTTTTCTCCTTGTCCATTTTAAAAGGAGTTAACAGTAGATGCACTTCAGAAAAGATCAACTCTATCTACTTCAATAGGAAAATAAATAGGGTGCCCGATGTTATCTTTCAAACCTTAATATAATGAACTTCCCAGCTTGAGTCTTTCCTCGGTATTCACCACGCACCTGTATTGGTCCATCACTAGGGATGTATAATGAGTAGGCAAAGTCCAAAGGGATGTTTTGATGAGAAGGAACCCATAGGGGGTCAAGATGGCAACCTCAGCAAATCCGTGACACAGTGTCATCTAATGGCTATTTACAAATAAATGTTTTTCACTGAAAAGCATTTTTAGAGGGGGCCGACAGTTTTTTTTTTTCCTTTACCCTTTCCCATTCTGCAGTTAATTCAATGCTAGAGCTATAACTGCTTAGCATCCTAATCTCTTTGAGCTGGATATGCTGCTCCATTATTCACACAACATGGATGGACCTAGACGGTATTATGCTTAGTGAAATGCTAGAAGGAGAAAGACCAACGCTATAGGATCTCACTCATGTGGCATACGGAGAAATCAACCAAACAAATGTACTTAATAAACCAAAAACACACTTTCAGACTATAAGATCAATTCATGGTTGCTCGAAAGGAAGGGTGAAGGGGAATGGACAAGTTGGGTCAGAGGGGTCAACTGCGTGGTGAAGAGTAGGCGTGGACATTTAGTCATGAACAGAGCATGGTATATACATGTTGCTTTTTAATAGTGCACACCTCAAACTTACATAATGCTATATTGCAATGTCACATCAATTTAAAAATAAGCATAATGTAACATTGTAGAAAAATCATTCACTATCCAATATGTGATACATTAATGATCTGTTTCATCTGTATAATCAGAATAGGTTTTCAATGATTTTTCAGATCATTTCAAATAGTCATCTTCTTCTAACACCCTCTAATTCCATGTAGATAAGACAATGAAGTTAGTGGTGCCTCAGTGGCAGAGTCAAAGTTAGAGCTCAGGTGTCCTGATTCCCAATGTCTTCCCAGTGTTCAATGTTCCTTACTTAGGGGCTCCAAGAAGTAAGATGCACACTCAGACTTCCCCTATGAGGAGCCTGCATATCACCTGTTGACAGCTCCAAATGCCTTCATATTTTATTGGGGGTTACTGTGTCTTCAGCGAGGCCTTTTAAAAAGAAGATTCACAATACAATAGCTTGCAAAATTGCTAAAGCAAAATTATACATTTATCTTGACAAGGCATATGCTCTGCACATTTCCTGTGAGACCACTAAAAGAAAAGTCAACCAAAAGAGACTAAAATTGATCAGAATAGATTTATGCATGTTAATTTGGCAGCATCGATGATTTAAGAAAATGAAGAACAATGTTTTGATTATAGAATATTTCATTTTGCATGATGCAATAAGAACCCTACATATAAAATATATTAAAATTGTTTAGGTTCACCAAATGATAATGAGCGTAATATCTGAGTAGTGGGATTCCAGATGAATTTCCTTTTCCTTTTGTGCTTACATATTTTCCATATGCTCGGCAAGGACAATAGATGACTCTACTCAACAGACATTTCTAATTGCTTGAAATAAATCTATGTCATTTACAGGATTGGGAACCATTCACCTCAGTAAATGGTTCTCCAATACTTACTATTCTCCTTTTTTATGTCCTACAGCTGAGATATATTTATGTGCTAACACATCTACTTTAACGTTATGTGACTTATTGTATTGTTCTAGCACACACATGGTATGGCATCAGGTCGTGTCTCCTGTCACTTGAGTTTAGGTTACATAGTTTAAAGAAGTTAAGTCAATGACATTGACCTAATAATTGTACACAAATTGACAGTTTTTAGGAGCTGCCTAGTTAGATGAATGTCCTTACAAGAAGCTACTTAATCATTTTACTTTTCATACATCTATTAAGCTGGCACCATGGTCCAAATGGAAACCATTTTGCTATGCTTCAGCATTATCTGCTTTTAATGAGTCTCTGGAGGTCTCTGGATGGATTTTGCTGCCAAATATGATTCAGCCAAATACTGCAAAGTGAAACACTGAACCCAGAGCATTTTGTCTGCCAATAGATTTCTGCTTGGAGTAGCATCCGATACATTTGGAAGATTCTCAAATGACAAATTCCTAATACTGTACCACAGACCACTTGGATGAATTCAGGAGCGTTCTTGGTTCTAAAAAGTTACATATAATTATCTTCACATAACTTTAGTACTACAAAAATATCCAATACCTATCTTAATATGTTAATTGACTCAATGGATCCTATCTCTAGCTACTAGCTATTTGCTGTATTTGTGTTACTGGACCGCAATTAAACAATATTTGTGTAACAAATATTTGTATGAACAATGATTGGGGGTTATACTATCATCTTTGCCTTCTAGTTGCTCACAAGAAACTTAGAAGAGAGAAGAAACAGCTCCCTTCACAAAAATGTCCAATAAACATGTACACAGGAAATGGGCGAGTGAATTTAGATGGCTGTAACAGCAACAGAGGGAATTATTCTTCACCCTGTCACCACATAAAAGGATGAGGTAAATCAGTTAATCTTTTGCAATGGTCCATGTCTGAAGTGATAAGGGCCTGGATTAGGATTGTGAAAGTAGAAGAGGAGACATAAGAGTTCCAGAACATTATAATGAAGAACAACTGACTTAGTGATGAACTGATTATGGGGAGATGGCCTTGAAGGTATCAGAGATGATTGACTTTCAATCCTGGGTGACCTGAAGGAGAAAGTGTCTGTCAGAAATTAGGGAAATCAAGAGACAGATCAGTTATGGGAATGAGGCGATGAGATGGATATATTGAATTTCATCATACCAATAAAGGTTATTCTGTAAAACAAATGGTATAGCTGGATTTAGATACACAATTGTCTGGTCCTAATGCATTCATCTTATACATACAATATTATCTTTTTCCTACTCAATAAATCAACATTAACCCATCTCCAATGGGTCTCTATCTTACACTTGTTAGTCATTTATATCAATGAGTTTTATGAGAATATAGTTGATAGTCTTATCCAACTATTAGTCAGTACAAAATCAGTAGGGATATTGACTTATATTAGAAAATAGCTCTCCCACCCCCAATCTCTTTAGCTTCGCAATAGCAGGCTTGGGTTCTCATTTTAACAAGATGAAATTTAATAATGACCCATTTGAATGTCCCATTTTGTGTATAAAACAAGCTTTGTAACTACACTAGTAGAGCTATATAATGACTTGCCTTAAAAAAATAAGAGACATAAAAATGATTTGCTGTCTTTCTCAGCAAGTTCCCTTAGTCAACAATGTTTTGAAGCTATATTAATAGACGTTCAGTGTCTAGAAGTGGTGATGGGCTTGCTTCATTTTGCACAGGTCCAAAAACATTTGAACATTTTACCCTATTCTTGGTTTGGTATTTTGAAGGACTAATACTGGGATGAATTGATTGTTCTTCATTATAGTGCTCAGGAAATCTTATGTCTCCATTTTCTACTTTCACCACCCTAATCCAGCCTCAAAGTTAAAGGAACTAGAGATGTTTAAACTTGAGAAAGCTTAGAGACAACATATGAAAAATACTGTAAATTGACTACTCAATATCCCTTCCAATCCTCCTGCATAACTCTACTTAGAACCTTGCCATCATAAAATTACACTTCCCGGATTCCTTTGCTTCTAAGCTGAGGCACATGATCAAGGCTTCACCAGGCAGATGCACTTGCCTTATTAAATTTGAGAAGGAGGTGATGATTATGAATAAGAGAGACTGAATCTTTTAGGGAAGCTGTGGTAGAAGTTCTACTCTTTATTGTCTAAAATCATTGGTACTGATTGATAGGACATGGTGTTAATGGCCGTCCTGCTAGAGCAGCCCTGTGAGGTAGGTGGGAGTTCCACATGGCTACCCTGTTCCTGGCTGTGTAACATCCCAGGCATCCTGTCAGTTATCTAGCAACCTGTAAAATTATGTCTTTCTGCTTAAGTTAGCTTGAGTGGATCTATTATCTGTAAGAATTCTGACTGGAGAGGTGTACTTCTCAGACCACTGGAGAGGTTCTACAAGGGAATGATTTCATCAGTGCTGACCAATGAGACTAGGATGCTTCCAGAAGATCATTAGTTTTGCTCAATTATAAGGTAGACAATCACTTGGTGGGGACAAAAATATCAGGAGGTGCTTAGATGAGAAAACTTTTAAGTCTCCTTCCAATGACCTGAGATCATATTGGTATATACAGGCAGTATTCAATTACCTGATCAAAATTATTCTACTTTGGTGTGAATGACAGACTTAACCTTTTATTATAGTGTATAAAAAGATCTATTTACTTCATTTACATTAATTCCATTGTGAAATTAGAGAGCAAAGGTCTTTGAGGAAAGAGAACTTCCCATTATTTTGTACATACTCTGGTTAGTCCCTCTGACCAACTCACCCTTCTTCAGGGTTTCAGAAAAATGATGCTAATCCTCAGACAGATATTCATAATGTGTTTAATTGCCCATTACTTGTACAAAATGGAAAGAAAAGCACTTTGGACATAAATAATACATTATATTTGGACTTGTCTTACTTAAATATTGTAAGGTCATATTAACATATAGCTAAAATTCTCCATAGCATGTTTTGTACTTCTAAATCAGCACTTCTTTATCTTTTCCCAAACATTACTTGTAAAAATTTCACCTCTTTAAATTTCTTCACAAAGGCCACCTCTTATGAACATTTTCCTGAGTACCCCAAACTCATTTCTTCCTCGGAGGCTTTACATATGCTATTCCCTCTAACTGGAATGCTCTTCCCTTAGATCTAAGCATGGATAAGTTCCTCCATTCATTCAGGTGTCGACTCAAATGATACTCTATATTAAGGCCTGATTACCTTAATGTAAATAGCAAACCGAGTCATCATCTCTCCCATTACCTCACTGAATTTTTTAAATTCAACTCATCACTATCTTAAATATTATCAGGACTTGAAACTAACCTCCTTACTTGTTTTCATGTTTGGCATCTGTCTCCCCACTAGAAAATAAATTCCATCAGGCCAGGGATTTTTCTTACTGCTGTATCTCCAGAATCTAAAATAGCGATTGACCTGTGGTTGTACTTTATATTCTAGTATTTGTTGAAGAAAGAAGGAAAGCATATATTCCCTCAATTGGATGTGATAGCTCCCTTCCTTAAATCCCCCTTTGTTGTGCTTATACTTCTTTTATTAGACTAGTAATATTCTGCTGTACATTTGACAGTATATGCCATGTATGACTTGTTTTCTTCTGCAATACTTACCATATAAAAAGAGCTCAACAGATACATTTGTCCAATTGGACATGATCAATCATTCTTGGTAAGTTCTTAGTCAAATCGGCATACAGACAGAAGATAAAAAATACTTCAAATATGAGGATAAGTCTGTGACTATCTTTACTTTGAACAGAACTGCAAACAATCAAGGATCAAATATAATGGAGGCCACAAAACATAAAAAGTGAACAAACAAAACCTTATTTTTAACATTTCTTAGGTCAGTGTGATGGTTAATTTTATGTGTCAACTTGGAGGATGTTTTTGGATGAGATTAACATATAAATTGCTGAACTTTGGATAAAGCAGATGCCTTCCGCAATGTGGGTGGACTTATCCAGTCATTTAAAGGTCTGGACTAAACAAAATGACAGGCTTCCCTGAGCAAGAGGGAGTTCTCTAGCAAAGTGCCTTTGGACTGAAACCACACCATTAGCGCTCCTGGGTTTCTGGCCAGCTGGCCCAGACTATAGATTTAGAATTTTCAGCTTCCAATTTCTTAAAACTTTCTCTCTCTCTCTGTGTGCGTGTGTGTGTGTGTGTGTACACATGCATACACATACACACACACACACATACATGTATCTTATTGGTTCAGTTTCTCTGGAGAACACTGACTGACAGTGGGGCATTCAATTATTTGCTGGGCCGATTTTATTGATAGCCGAATTAGTAACTGGGGTTTTATTCACAATTTCTTGTTAAAATGAGAATGTCCCCAGGTAAGCAAATACCTGAAGCCTTATTTACATATTTTATACTTCCTTGAAGACTTTGAAATGTTCCTTCAGAGAGGTTTTTACAAAGGAGTGAAAGAGAAAGGGGGTAGGGAGGGAGACACAGAGAGGAGGGGGGAGAGAGAGAGAGAGAGAAAGAAAAAGAGAGCGAGAGAGACAGACAGACAGACAGACCACACAAGCCCCTCTAAGTCTTGGCAAGCTCTGTTAAATGGAGTTTGATGAAATATTGGCTATAACTTGATTTAATCTACAGAAGAGGTTTTAGATATATTGTGCCTTACATCCAAAATGCTTAAAACTATAATTTTGTCATTTGGACCTAGTCACAGTGAATACTTATACTAATTGACCAAACCGTTACTGTTCCTGTTTCCCAGAATATTGTAGTCTTTACACCTGGAGGAAAACCTAAAGACATCCAGGAAGATGTCTTAGGTCCCTTGAGTGATTGAACACTGAGACATTCAGGGCGCACCAGACTGGCCAGGATGCATGGGAGATGCATGGTGTGCGTATACACAGCACCTTTGGAAAGGAAAATGGCAGAAGTCTGCTAGCTCACTCTCTATTAAGAAAACAAAATTTAAGTTCAGCTGACTGAACTCCACAATGCCTGTCAATTTCAGGGGTGTGTTGGTTGGGAGGACAGAGGGGAAGTCATGTTTACGAGCATCAACACAGATACATGAGCTGTTATAACAGTGCTGTGAGCATAACACTGCAATATTCTCCTATCTGCTCTTTCTGCTTCCACTTTTAACCCTGTGAAGCGCTTTCTCCACAAAGCAGTCAAAATAGCCATTTTAAATTTAAATCAGATCATGACACTCTCTGTTTAAAAGTCTTCCCTGAATTCCCATTTCACTCAGAGCAAAATTCAAACTCCTTCTACATAATCAAGTCCCATTGACATCTCCAATCTCATGTTCGCTATCCCCCCTCCCCCTCTCTGCATTCTAGCAACACTCATTTCCTCCCTTTTCAAAGTCATGCCATCTCAGAGATACTGCTTTTCTTTTTTTCAATTTTATATATTTTTACATCATTTTTCATTTTTGCACAATGTATGCATTTTCATACATTGTACAATTCCCACCCCCCCTTGTTTTGATCCTACTCCCTCCCCCCCCCACCCTGCCATAGTGTGTTTCTGGTTTATAGTTGCTTGTTGATTTTGATTTTTACTTTATTATAATTAGTCTTTTTCCTGGTCCCTTATTTAGGTTTTCTAAATTCCTGCTATGAGTGAGACCATCTGGTAATTTTCTTTTTCTTTCTGGCTTATTTTGCTAAGCATGATCCCTTCCAGCTCCATCTATGTTGCTGCAACCCAAATGCCAAAAAATAGATGATTGGATCAAGAAGATGTGGTATACATACACAATGGAATATTACTCAGCAATCAAAAAGATAAACTCATGCAAGATACTGCTTTTCTTATTTCATGATGAACTCTATCTTAAAATATTCTACGTGGCTGCTTCTTTCCTCCTCTGCATATATCAGCTCCAAAGTCTCCTAAGAATGTACTTCCTAGATCCCACTCAAAGGCAGCTCCACCCCATCACTGTATTCACACAACCTTCTTCATTTTTCTTATATAACATTACTAAGTGAAACTTTTTTGTTTACTGTGTCTCCCCTTTCTAGAATGAAAGTTCCTTGTGAAGAAAAACTATATCTCTTCACTGTTGTATCTCCAAGGCCTTGAAGAGTGTCTGACACACAGCATGCCCTCAGCAAATGCTTCCTGGGTAGATGAACAAATAAATGATCATGGGCAAATGGATAGGAATGAGAGCTCTAGAGTCAGAATGCCAGGATTTGAATCCTGACTCACCGGCTATCACCACTGTACCCTTGGACAAGGTGCTTTACTTTTCTATGACTTGAGTTTATCATCTTTAAAATTGGTAATGTAGATGGAACCATAGAATGTTGATGTGATGATCAAAGGAGTTAAGGTATAGAAAGTGCTTAAAATAATGTCTGGCATGTATTATGTTGCTATTTAAGGGTTTTATCATTACTGTCACTACTAGTGCTGCTGCTGCTGCCACCGCCTCCTAAGTCATGTGGTTCTGATGAAGGTCAAATAAGTTAAAAGAGGTGAAAACAGTTCCCAACTATAATCTCCGGAGCACAATTACACTTTACAAGATATAGAACAAAATGCCTATCTTAGAGATCATTGATTGCGTTAATTTATTGACACTGAGATTGCTTACATTTTAAAAGAGATTGTCAATCAAAATGGGTGAATTATAAGAAGTGATGGGTGTGTAGCAGAATGATTCTGGGGAGAAGACTATTCCTAGGTTTCCTCACATACCACCTGTGATGTCTGTGTTATATAAGGCTGCATTTAAGTATCAGTCCAGTGTCTTTCTTTGGAAATAAAAATTCAGAACATTATCAGATCCAATATGTGGAAATATTTTAACTGAGAGATAGCTTGGTACAGTGAAAACCCACTGAACACGAAGGTTAGATTTAGGTATCTGAGAAATGTATTTAAGTATGATTCATGGGTCTATTGTTTATAGACACAAGTTAACACGATGATGCAGGTTTATAATAATGACACCAGAAAATATTACTGTATTGTGATTTACTAAACTGTATCTTTGGGAAATTCTGATTGAATACAGATAACATCGCTATATGACTAAATACACTCAATATGATTAAAAGCTGAGCATATTCTAGTGCTCCATCGCAGAGGACAATTTTCATGAATATATTTTTAAGTGGAGAACTGGGTGCGGGAAGAACTGCAATTTTTGAGTCATGGGTTTATTGTAATTTGACATTTTTCTCATAGCGAAGAACATTTGTTGTGTTTGGTGGAAATATGTAATATATTATTTTGAGTGTTCCTAACCTATCTAATCACATTTGGAAGACAGTAACAATAGAATTTGGGGTTGAATGTTCTGTAATGTAATTTTTGTTTACACATTTCTATAAGTAACCGTGATGTGACTGAGTCTGAGGGGGGAACAAAAATCATTCAGAATCAGTCATTTCCAATTTTTTCTAAAGATTTATTTATTTATGCATATAAGTGCTGGGGTACAGGCCAGAGGTGTGTGTGTGGGGGGGGTGAGAGGATTCACCAGAGACAGAGTGGGGAGCAGAACAGGCAGACTGACTGAAATACACTGCTGAGGGGAGCAGCGGGCGAGACAGGAGAGGTCGAACTTGTGCTGCAGTGTCTGCGAACAGCTTCATAGGTTGCATCTTAACCTCTTTCACCACCAGGGAGGCCCCATTTCCAATTTTTCTTAATACTTTAAGTTTAAAATTTTTATGAAAAAATATAAGCTGTTAGATACTAAAGTGGGCAGCTGCCAAATCTATGAAGAATTTTCAGAGTTTGAAGGTTAAAATTATATATAAAGAGGAGTGAACATTATGAAACTAGAGAAATTGAGCTCCAGAGGTTTTTCTTCTCCTTTTTAAGTACTCTATTGCCAGGATGTAGAAGAAAAATATTGATTTTAGAGTCTGCTAGCCTTTACTTGAGTACTGAATTTACCACCTACTAGCTCAGCGACCCTGGGCAAGTAACTTCAATGCCGAAATTGACTTTTTTTTTTAATTTATAAGATGGGGAAACTAATATCTACTTTTCAGGAAAAATAAGAGTTAATGATACATATAGAGTGCTTGGCACATAGTAGGTCTTTAATAAATGGCAGTTGCCAAGGGTACTTTAGTATTTGAATATCAATCACTAAAATTCAGGCCATTCACAATGGTCATTTCAGTTATGCTGTAAAATCATTTGATTTCAACACTCTCTTATGACAAAAAAAAATTTGCAGTAAATTAGCACTCCAAGGGAATTTTCCATCACATAAATGATATCTACTAAAAACTGTATAGTTGATGTGGTACATTTTCTGCATATATGGTCATCGACAACTCCTCATTCATTGAAATACATGACAAAGAGTGGTAGAATCTATTTTCTCTCTTCTTGAATTTAGGCAGGCACAGTGGTTTCTGTTCACCAATAAATAGAATGTTGTAGACGTGTCTTTCTGTGACTTCTGGACCAAGGCTTTAACACCTACAGCGTCTACTTTTGTTTGCTTGAAAATCTCTTGCAGCCATGTAAGGAGACCTCACAAACAACTGAAAGATGAGAGACCACACAGACCAAAAGGCCCTGAGATTTTGTGGAGCCCTAGCTGCTCTAGCATCCCAGTTAGTTTGAGACCCCAGATGTACAGCATAAAGAACATATCTATGTGAGTTAGCCCAGGAGAGATGAGCAGAGGAAGCCACTAGCTAATCCACAGATTTGTGAGAAATAATAAATCAGTAAGGGTTTTAGTCACTATGCATTGTGTTAATTAAACAGTCATAGATAACTTCACACTTAATAGTAAAATATAGAATTCTCTCCTCGTAAGATCAAGAACAAGGTAGAACATTAACTCTGAAGAGGGACCTGTGCTCTTGACTAGGCAGGACTTGCTGTGAGACTCCATGGGAAACTTGCTGCTCTGATAAAAGTCCAACATCAACCAAAACAAGTCAGACATCCCTAGCATCTCAGGGAGATGCATATCAGGATTACAAATTTGAAGATATTTGGGACATGGGACCAAGATGACAACAGAGGAGGTGCCTTGTTTTGCTCGTGAGAGGATCATCTAAAAGGTCACCAGAGGGCACTATACCCAGACAGTTCCATGATTTGGAGTGAAACTGGAGTACCCTAGGACATTGGAGTTCAACACAGACCATGACAGAAGAGAAACGAGTCACACTTTGTTAAACAGCAAGTGGCAAGAAGCGCCTGGTGACAATGGTCTGGGCCTGAGGCTATATCAGCAGTGACCAGCTCAGTCAGGGACCCTGGGGGCAACACATGATGTAGTGGCACACACCCTTGACCAAGGAGAAACACTGGCACAGGGTCTGGGGGGCTCCGCACAGGCCAGATGCCTAGAAAGGTCAGAGATGTCCTCTGGATTGCGTCCCCCTCTGCCATCCCTTGGGACTAATACTGACGTCATGAAGCACCCGGCCAACGAGCAGGTGCAGTCACAGACAGGGACCCCAGAAAGGAGGAGTATTGGCAGCGCCACACATACAAGCCAGTTTTTCCCTCCCCCACTCCCTAGTGCATCTGCACCAGCAGCTGGACCCCTGGAGGCCCTTCCCTCACCTACTGACTCAGCAATGCAAAACAGATTTCAGTATCAACAGAAGCTGGCAAGGGCCAAAATCTTCAAATCAAATAAAACCAGTGTCACAAATGCTAGAAAAGTAGAAATAGCTCAAGAATCTAAGTTACAGCTACAGATACTTAAAAAACTAAGGAAACCTAAAGCAACAACATGTTAAGGCCAAAATATACAACACATATGGCATCCTGAGACTTCAAAATGAGTAGATTAAGATGTGGTATATATACACAGTGGAATACTACTCAACTAAAAAGAGATGAAATCTTGCCATCTATGACAACATGGTTGGAACTGGAGTGGATTATGCTAAGTGAAATAAGTCAGATTTAGAAAAGTAGATACAGGATTATTTCACTCATATGTGGAAAAGAGAGAAACAAAACAAAGGAATAGACAAAGCTAAACCAGAACCAACCTCAGAAATCTGACTGCAGAACTGAGGCTTCTAGAGGGGGAGGGCAAGAGGGAGGGAACAAAAAGGTGAGGAGGCCCAGTGGTCTATGGTGGAGGATTGTGGGTGCTTTGGTGGCAGGTGGTGGGTATGGTATGGTAATACACATCTGGAGAGATGAGAACCTATTCCCCTAAATCGTATATAGTGTTGTAAAGCAATGTCACCTCAAAAAACAAAAGTTACAAAATGATAAAAAAATATAAAATACCATCTGTTACACCAAAAAACGAATACAAGTTTCAATCTATAAATATCAACTGTACTCCTATATACTAGCAGAAAACATTTGAAAAACAAAAATTTTAAATAATACCACTTAAAACAGTGTCAAAATACGTAGGACTAAATTAAAAAAAAAACTTTTTATTGGAATTGACAAAATATTGCTGAGAGAAATTAAAGGCCAAACTTAATACATTGGAAGACCCAATATTGTTAAGATACTCTCTCCAGATTCATCCCAATCAAAATGTCATTTCAAGAAGCTCTTGTGTAGAGTTAATAAGATTATTATAACATTATCATGAAAATTCAAAATATCTGTTTCAACCAAAGTTGGAAAACTCATTATATTTGATTTTAATACTTACTATAAAGGTGTGATAATAAAGACATTATAGTATCGATAGACATATAGATCAATGGTGAACAATGAGAATATATCAATTACTTAAACATATACAAGAAATCTTTGGGAAACACAATCAGGAATGGAATGGGAAAATAACTGTTTCTATCATTGCATTGGCAGAATAACTCAATAAACATAGGAGAAGGAAGAAAGTAGGCAGGCTGGATGGAAGGAAAAATAGGGGAGGGGAGGGAAGGAAAAGGTGAGAGGGAGGAAGGGCAAGCTACAGCTTGACAGAAGACTTGAGAATATACAAGTGACTTTTCACATCAACACTGAAAAAAAACCTAATAAAAATGTACGAAATACTTGAGCAGAAATTTCACCAACAACGATCTACACATAATCAGTAAGCACGTGGGTATTTGTTTGGCATTGTTAGGCAGCAACACAATGCAAATTCAAACAACAATGCGATGTTACTACAAACCCTCTCCAATGGCGAAAATTAAAGTATCTGACATCAAATGTCAGGATGAGAAGCAACTGGAACGCTTGTATTTTGTATGTAGATGTGAAAATACCACAACTGTTTTTGGAATATATTCTGGTAGTTTCTTCTAAAATTCAACATACACCTCCTTATCACCTAGATTCTATTCTTAAGTATACAAGACAAATGAGAATATATGTTCATACTAATACTCATACGTGGATGTTTGTAAGAAAGAGCTTCATTCACAAGAGTCTAAAATCAGAAACAACCTAAGTGTCCATCAGAAAGAATAGATAAGCAAACTGTATTACAGTCATACACTGGAATACCAGTCAGAGATTTCAAAAAATGAACAGGGATCTAAGCAACAATTGGGATGGCTCTCACAATATGTTAAGGAAGCCAGAAAAATAAAAGCAGTAAATACTTTAAGACTTCTTTAATATGAAGTACAAAAACAGACAAAATAAATCTGTAGTAATAGAAATCCAACCATGGTTGCCTTAGGGGTGGGTTGGAATTTCTGAGGTGATGGGAATATTCTATAATCTTGATTAACAGGTCTATGGGATTGTCAAAATTAATCCAATAGTATACATAAAATATATACATATCACAGGATGTATCTTCTACAATAACAAAAAAAGGACAAAAAATAAATGAAATAAATTGTTATTATTAATGGTGTAACTATTGTTACTGTCTCCGGGTATGAAATGATAACCTAAGCACTGTTTATGCTCCTGATACTTACTATGTCATTCCACCCCAGCCCATGCACGCATACAAGAGAAGTTATCAATTCCACATAGGGTTTACCTCTTTCCTCCATCTTAATAAAACCCCCATTTCATCCATTCTAAATCATAAATTGTTCTCATAGAGGAATACAGCTGCATTTAAAATTAATGTACAAGTTTTTCCAAGTCCTAGGTCATATGGCACAATTGAATTTCATTGAGCATAACCAGGTAGCTGAATAATATCAGACAAATCATTTTACTGTCCTGAGATTTGGGTTCCTCCTTTGTAGAATGGAGCAGTCTAGTGCTAATATTTTATGATATGCCTACAAAATCAATGAAATATTTCACCAGCATTCTAGCAAAGTGGTATAAAGGAGCACTAGACTGTGGGAAGCCACCAAAGGCAGTTTTTGCCCATCCTAATCTGGAGGCGACCTTTAGGGAGACAGGGAACCCAAACACTGCATTGCTGTTGGACTCTATTTCTTGCTTCATGTGGGTTCCTAAAGAAATGAAGTAATTCAAGTTAACGTCATAATTTGGATATTCAGAATCACCCACTTTGGCGGGTAGGGGGGTGGTCATCATAGTAGACAGAAAGTGAGTCTGTAATGTTGTTACTATTATTTTCTTCCCATTTATATAAAATACAGGTACTTCTCAGCAATAAGGTAAACCGGAAATAAACAAGAATAATAATAAGCACATTAAGGGACAGGAAATATAAGCACGAATCACATCCTGTTTCATTTCCCTCCTTTAACTTGACTCTTCTCCAGATAATGAGAAAGGGAAAAGAAATAGGGGCACATGTTACATGCAGGGGGTCCAAGTCTTTTAGTGGTTACAACCTGATGCTGCCTTCTTCTGGTTTGCATTCATGTTTACCTCCAGTTATGGCTTCTCTAGTGTTGATCATTTTAAAGGACTCTGGTATATATTTTAGATTAAATTTAATTTCATAGAATGTATTAAATATTATTTAATCAATTCTATAATTTAATTCCTAATTAACAGTCTCTTCACAGTCTGTGATTTTCAGGTAATCAGCCTGTAATTCACCAAGAATGTACTCAGAGCCCACAGCTCTAGGCTGGCTCTTGAAGGTCCATAATCAAGGTTAATGAGGTCACCATCCTTAAAGAGCTCACAGCTTGAATCAAGTGGTAGCTCTTTGTCTACAGATATTTGGAAGGAAATTCCACTAGCTATCCAGCATGTAAAACAAATAAAATTTTGCACATGAACTTGGGGAAACAGGTTACAAATAACAGCGTTGGAATCTGCAAATCCTTTTGTGTGTGAGTGCATATGGCTATAACTAGGGACTACTGGCACTCAGTTTACAGTGGCAAAGAAAAGTGGAAAGCTAGGGAAAGTAGCTTGAAATATTGATCCTAAAATATGTCTTTATAGAATATCTAGACAAACAAAGGGATGAAAATTGAGTTTATTTTAATAATTTTGTCAAATACTTTCAGTTGAGCATGAAGATTAAATAAGTGCAAACAGATATCAGAGTACTAATTCACATGCCACATGGCTGGAAATAACCATATAACTTAAACTTATATTAACTAAGATCCTCCAAGGAAATCTGAAGAGGAAAAGAATTTTGGCCCGCTTGATGTTATAAATTACATTTGCATTTTAGTTTTCAAAATCTCAGGCAAATCATAGCAGAAAGTTAGCTACATCAAGGGAAACACCCAGGAAAAATGCGATCAAGGCAGAAGCTCTGTGGCAAATTAATGATTTCGGGCTTGTGCCAAAGACAGGCTTAAAAAGTAAGTACTAAAAGGAAGACAATTTCAAAGGGTTTTGAATACTGAAGAAAATATCTGTGTATATAGTGAGAATAAATTCTCTTGGAACAAGATATCATCTATGGAATTGGAAAGAGAAAACAAACTGTATTCAAGTCTCTATTTGGTCTCATTTGGGGCAATTAAAAATACATTTCTATTTTATTTGACATCCCATCTTTTATTTGACATCTCAGTCAAATAAGGTAAGACAGCTAGAGATCCAGCTGATAAAACAGGAATTTCGATACATTTTGGGCTTAATTTGTGACAAATTATTTGCAGACAGCATTTTTAGCAATTGCTCTATGAATGAAAATGCTCTCAGTTTGAGAAGTTTGGCTCTGTTATAGAGGTGGGACTTTCCCTGAGTCAGGTCACATAATGCTTATGGAGAGGAGGCGTCTGGGACCCCAGAAAGTCCGTCCCTGAGGTTCCAATCCTATCCTACTGATGGAAGTAGAGAGATCAAATACATACGAAAGAGGGCCTGAGTGTCCTGGCAATTTCAGAGTTGTCTTTTCTATTGCCAACTGAAATGAATGAAATACAAACTTTATGAGTCAGAAATGAGATACAATCTTTCCTTAGTCCATTGAGAAATGAATCAAAATAATTTCCTAGGATGAAAATCTTACTCCATGAGTAATATCAATAATAACACAGAGGTCAAGCAGCCTAATAGTAAGTTCTGTTAAATTAATGTGCTCAACAAGTGATAAATACAGTAAAATCAAAATTAATATTCTGATTTGGCTAGCTGCTGTTCATTGGGGAACCTTTCAAATTTTATTGGTGTTCAGTCACCTTTCATTAATGATTTTACTAACTGTCCCAGGGGCAAGGTTGTGATTGCTTTAAGTCAATGACTACATTTCAAAGGAAGTAGTTAGATCATATCTTCCCTTCTCAGCCATAATTTTCTGATAACTACATTGTAGACCAATTTTTAAAGAATATAGTGGAACAGTGTTCCACTTTG
This sequence comes from Talpa occidentalis, assembly GCF_014898055.3. Taxonomy (NCBI): domain Eukaryota; kingdom Metazoa; phylum Chordata; class Mammalia; order Eulipotyphla; family Talpidae; genus Talpa; species Talpa occidentalis. The sequence continues at coordinate 9,231,824 of NW_023601543.1, forward strand.
GAAGACTTTTAATTTTATTTTATTGACAATAGAGGTACATGTATTTATATCACAAATCATACCTACAATATTTTAACTAGAATACAGGTTGAGAATTTGCAGCTCTGGGCCACTTAGAATATCCTAATGGTGAAAAAAATACACGCTGTAATTATATATATATATATATATATATATATATATAGTATGCTAGAACTTGTTTGGAAATCATAGTGTGAAAGGATAGCAACTTGCTTTCCCATGACCGACTCAGCCAGTTTGTCAAATGTGGGATTGGTAGTGAGGACAAAAGAGAATATGCACCAGACAGACAGACCAACCTTCCGTTCTGCAGTCAGGGGGTGATAATGGTGCAGCAGCATTGCTCACACATTCCCTTGGAAATGGATGCTTTAGAGGAATGAGAGGATGCTCAGTTAGTTCTTAGCTGTATAAAGTTCATACTAAATAAATGGTGCCTCTGCTATTTGGGTAGCCATCAATAAAAAGTTTCTGATCATCAAGGGAGTTTGGAGAGAAGCAATCATTAAAATAAAAGGCAGACAGCATAAATACATGGGGTCAGTAACTAAAGCCACTTCCATTCAAATATGATCTGGCATAGTCAAAAAATGGGCAGAAGAGCTAAAAAGAAACTTCTCTGAAGAGGAAATGCAAATGGCCAACAGACATATGAAAAAATGTTCAACAGCACTTGTCATCAGGGAAATGCAAATCAAAACTACCATGAGATACCATCTTACACCAGTGAGAATGACACATATTAAAAAAACTAGCAACAACAAATGTTGGCGAGGGTGTGGAGAAAAAGGAACTCTTCTGCACTGTTGGTGGGAGTGCAAACTGGTCCAACCACTGTGGAAAGCTGTGTGGAGATTTCTGGACCAACTAAACATAGAGCTTCCATAGGATCCAGCAATTCCACTCCTAGGTATTTACCCAAAGGACACAGAAACATCCATTCCAAAGAACACCTGCACCCCTATGTTTATAGCAGCACTGTTTACAATAGCTAAGCTTTGGAAACAACCCAAATGCCCAAAAATAGATGACTGGATCAAGAAGATGTGGTACATATACACCATGGAATATTACTCAGCATTCAAAAAAGATAAACACATGCAATTTGCAGCAACATGGATGGCGCTGGAAGGGATCATGCTCAGCGAAATAAGCCAAAAGAAAAAGAAAAATACCGGATGGTCTCACTCATAGCAGGAATCTAGAAAACTTAAATAAGGGACCAGGAAAATGAATAACTATAAGAAAGTGAAAATCAAAATCAACAAAAAACTATGAACCAGAGACACTTTTAGGGGGGCGGGGGCGGGAGGGGAGGGATTGGGGTCAGAATGGGGGGGGCTGCAATTGTATGGGGAATATAACAATAAAATTTATAAAAAAAATAAAAAAATAAAAAAAAATGCTAACAAGAAAAAAAAAAAACAAATATGATCTGGCATGATGCTTAAAATGTCTGCTTTGATGTCTGCCAGAGAGTTTGACTGCACCAGACTAATCCTTCAGTGGACATTCTTTGGCATAGGAATCCCTTCATGAGTCAAGTATGGTAAAGACCCATGAGGACAAGTGTGCTGAGGGTCACGTTTGTAGAGTCCAAATGAAGTCCAGTATCAGCGAGGACTCCCTTAGTCACTGCTTCACCCAAATCTCAATCATTTGGTGAAATTTTCAAATTAATGTAACTTCTCAATAGTGTCAGCACTGTTCAGTGATGGAGATCTCCAAAGTGCAATCAGGATGACTGGTGTAAACATCACCAAGCTATGCCATCCACCTGCACTTTAGGATCAGGCAATTCATAACCATCATATTTAGCTTATTTGTGGACATATTTGATCAAAGTCTGATTCTACGGCTTTCAAAAAGGATAACAATAGTATCTACCTCAAAAATGTATGGTATTAAATAAGTTATTATACATATAGAGCACACGAGTCTAAAATCAGAAACAACATAAAGTACCCAGCAGAGGGAATGGATAAGCAAACTGTATTACAGTCATACAATAGAATACTAACAGGGATTTCTAAAAATAAACAGTAATCTAGGCAACAATTTGGAAGCCAGAAGAATAAAGAGCTTAGAACTGTACCTGGCACAAATTAAGCAATGAAAAGGCATCTTCATTACCACTATTAAGATTACTTAACCTATTCAAATTTATTGTAATAATGGATATGTTTGACCACTTTAATGTCACAGAAGAGAAACTGTGCAAGTTCTGAGCTGAAGTTTCAAAAGACTTTGTGTTTTTGTGGGTTTTTTTTTTTATGTTCTTGGAATCCCTGAAACTACTTATACATGAGCAAGCCCAAGAAAGTCTGCTGCAGGCTAAGAAGCCACATGGAGGAAGTGTTAGGTCATGGTCTCCAAAATACAGATTCTGGGGTGGAGATTTTGCAGCAGGAAGTTTATTGAGGAATGCTGCTCCAATAACTCTGAGGCAACACTGAACGTGCAATTGGTCACAGGAGGTAATGGTAGGCAGTGACACAGTAGAGACAGAGGTCTCAGCTGATTCCTTGGAGACCTCTAGAGCTGAGAATGGTCCTTTGAAGTTATTTCAAGTTGACGGAAAGCAACATGGCATCTTAATGTCTGCATTGGTTGAGGACTGCCCTGAAGGAAGAGGTATGATCGTGGGCTAGGCAGCTAGCAATGACTGTAAACTTCAAATCCTTACCAATCAAATGAGATTAGGAGCACGAGACTGGAGATATTCAGCAGGAAGTTATCAGCAGGAAACTCTTGCAGACATGGTGTAAAAAATGCCTTGGTTCTGGAGAGGAGATCCAGGCTGCATGCCACAATTGTCACTACAGAGAACCCAGGTGTCATATTCAGGAGGCTACCAAGTGCCAGGTCTGTAAGTGAGGCTAGCCAAGATCACCCAGCACCCGCCAACCAACTAACCAATCACAGACTCATCAGTGAAGCCAACAGAAATCAGAATACTATCCTAAGAGACTCTGAGAGTCTAAAGAGATCAGAAATAGGTGACTGGTTTAGCAGGTATATTTTTTTAATTTTTTGAAGTAACATTGGCTTACAATACTAGGTATGATCACTCAAGTTGTTTGGGGTAGTTTGTTATGCAATGATAGATAACTGATAAAGAAAATTACACTATCATATTCCTCACCAAAGGCAGAAGGGTTAAGTAATTGAGGTGATTTTAGTTGTAATGTATTCACTCTTTTCAAACAGTCACTGCCAAGGGCATTAAGATCAACACGTATGTGAGATTAAATCAGCAACACGGATGCAGTGCAACTCCAATGCCAAGAGGCCACCCATTGCTTAGTGTGTGAGGTGGACACACAGGCCTTTTGGGAGGAACCAGTGTCCCCTCCTGGGAATCAGTGTTCAAAGCATTTGTGTCATCCAGACAGCATAACCATGGGTTGTAAATAGCTCGCCCCTTAGATATTCTCTGGGAAACTGGGAACTTACAAAGTGGAACCAATTTCACGCTATTTAGATATTGGTATTATACCAATTTTACTTTTTATCTAGAAATATATTTTTTCCTAAGGAAAAGAAAGTTGAAGCAGTTGAAACAAGAACAAATTTTTACTTATTCAACAAACTAGAAAAAAAATCACCTATGAACCTATCATTCTAACAAATTAACTATTTTTACTGATAATCCTTTTCATTCGGTGTCCATATTTATATTATGATTAAATAGTCTTAAATGCACTGTATCTAAACACATTCTAGATGCAACTTTGTATCAGAGACATTTTAGAGAAAATAATTCCAGAACTTGGAATTTTTTTTAACATAAACTTAAAATCCTTACAATCAAATGAGATTAGGAGCATGAGACTGGAGGGCTTTAGAAATTCCATGCAAGAGTGGTTACACTTTAGAGACCCTCAGAGAAAGACCTACAAGAGGATGCATTTCAGAAAGAAGGAAACTGACTGTACAAAGGCTTAGATGAAAAGTTTAAAAAACAGTTCAGTGGAAGGGGGAGACTATGAAAGTCTATTAAAGGACCATGAAAGGCTGTTTGAAAAAACTGAATATATTATAACTAGAATCACCTTAACCTTACCCCTTATGCCTTTGGTGAGGGCTATCCTAATGTAATTTTCTCTATCAATTATCTATCATTGCAAACAAACTACCACAAACAGCTTAAAAGTAAAGACAGGGAAAATAAAACTCTGACTGTATGAACCAGGATTTGGCAAACTGGCCTGCAGGCCAAATGCAGTCTACTGCCTGTTTGTGGAGATAGTTTTGGTAGAACAGAGCCCCTGTTATTCACTTCCCACTGAGTCCACTTTCACATGACATCAGCACAATGAAGTAGTTGTATTGGGAACTAAAGCCAAAAATATTTGCCATAACATCTTTACAGAAGTTGTTTACTAACTTTATTTTAATGACTAATCATATTAATGACTAATCTTGCTATAGTCATATCAATGACTAGTTTTGGTGCAGTCATCCTAAAGACTAATTTGGGGATGATGTGATAAAAAAGATGGGATAAATAATAAAAGATGACAATAACATGAAGTTGGGAGTGGTGATTGGAGTTATTTCCAAGATCCCATATTGCTTGGAGAGAGAGATACTAGGGTATGTATAACATATGGAAAGTTTTTTTAAATATTACAGTATGGTATTCTTAGATTTCATATTAGAAGAGTAAAATAGTTTCAAGCAACCCATAAGGTTGATGATGCAATTAGCTGTCTCTCTTCTATACCGCTCCCACATCTATCAGGATTGCCTTAGATAGCAGTTAAGCCAGTGGGCCGGCAACCACTTCTTCTGCAAGCTGGTTTGATTGTTCTCTGGTCAAGCTCACATAATTCTAAGTGATAAAAACTTATGCTGGGAAAAATAGCCCCCACATGAAGGTCAACTCTGGTGATGCATATAAAAATTTATGATTTTTAGAGACCCCAAAATTTCACAATTTTAACTATAAAACAAGAGTTCTAGGGAATAAATTATTTGCAATATCAATATCTGTGAACTTTGGAACTGGAAAAGAACATGTCCTCTGTAAATGCAAACACACTGCTTTGTGTAACTGTAAGAGGTCCTGTGCCTAACCATTCAACTATTGTATGGGAATGTACTAAGGCAAAAATTTTGTGAATCACTGTTTAAACATTGTTATATTTCTAGACAATGTTTTATTTAAACCATTTAACAAAAACTAGATAAAAACTAGTTGACTAAATCTGACACTTCTCAACCAGTGATTTAATGTTATTATGTATACAACCTAATGGCATAAATTGGAATCTAACCCAAGGAGAATATTTGAGGCAAGATAATTTAATTCATATAAGTCATGACTACACTGAGTCATTTTTGAACTCAAGTTTTAAAATAATTTTTAAATCACAATACACTTAGAAAATAAATTGTTTATTAATCTTCATCTAACAGTTCTGAGTCTTTACATTTACATTATTCATTATTCTGCCCTCAGAATCTTGTTTGTTTTTTCACCTTAAGTCAGTCTTTCAAATGTTTGAATGGTTAGTGTTTTATTTTTGTTGTAATAAACTTGTCCAATGTAAAAATTTTTAGCACTTTGCAATGCACAGTTCCCCGGAATCATGAGCTCCATCAGGAAAGTGATCATGTCTCACTTATTTTTACCCTGTGGCCTGGAACACAGTGGGCACTTATTAAATGCTTATTGAATGCATTCGTTATTAGTTGGCAGCAGCTCATAATTCCTAATACTTCCGAAACCACTTGTGCTTCTCTTCATAGCGCTCATATATCTTCCTAGGCCTATTCTATTGTAAACATTAGTTTCTTTTCTCTGTCTTCTACAGGTGCATTTCAGTGACAGAAACAAAGTACCAGTTTCCAACACATAGCATAGCAGGTAATAGCTTTTTTTTTTTTTTTTTTTTTTTTTAGTAAATACTTTTTGACCAAAATGTATCTTTGGAAGTTATATCCTCTTCAGAAGTGTTTTAGACTGAGAAAAGATAGGACAATTCATTCTTTTTTTGAATTAATTTTTTCCTGCATTGTTGTAGTCCCCATAGTTCTCCAGCCACCTTATCACCCATGAACCATCACCATATTCCTTTGTGCTCTTCCCTACCCTGTCTTGCCCCCCACTTTGCTGTATGCCTCAGTTCTATGGTCAGCTTGCCAGGTTTGAGAATTTTTCTTGACCTTTTGTTTGTTTTCTCTATATTCCACGTAGAAGTGAGACCATCCAGTATTTCTCTTTTTCCTTCTAATTTCAGCTAGCATAATCCATTCCAACTCCATCTGTTTTGCTGCAAATGGCATGAGTTTATCTTTCTTGATCGCTGAGTAATATTCCATTGTATAAACATACCACAACTTTTTTATACATTTATCTATTTTGGGGCATTTGGGTTGTTTCCCTATCTTGGCTATTGAAAATACTGCTGCAATAAACATAGAAGTGCAGATTTCTTTTCCAATTAGTGTTTTTGTGTCCTTTGGGTAGATTCCTAGGAGTGGAATCACTAGATCATATGGTAGATTCATTTTTAGTTTTCTGAGGAACCTCCACACAGCTTTTCATAGTCGACGGGTGCCACAGGAACCACCACCCATAGGAAGATTCATTCTTTGTGATAGTATTGCTTTCCTCCAATTCCTCTGAAGAGACTGTGGGCTCCTTGAAGGTAGGGAATGAGGCTAGTCATCTCTCTTTCCTCAGTACTCAACTCCTATATGGCTCACAGAGGTCAAGTATTGAGCTGAATTGAACCCCCACCTCTAATATTAGGTTGGACTTCATTATAGATAAACCTAGCCCAGAGATTAGAGTCCAATAATTTCCTGGCTTGGTTCAAAAAATGCAATCAAATTCAAATCTTGTATGTCTGCAATAAATCTTGGAGTTTAAAGTGCCAGATTAGACTATTCTGCCTTAATTAGTTTAGCTCTCTTTGATTTGAACATGGCCCATTAATTTAAATTAAATAAGCAATTCCAAGCCTGTGGACAATAAATTAGATAAATGTAAACGTCAAGGACTGCAATCCCCAGGTTATATTTTAAAGACAGTAAATATGTAAGATATCAGAACCAAATATTCCTTTTGATGATAATGAGATATTCCAAATAGACAGTAAAACCAGGATGTATTTTCAAAACCCGCAGACACTAGGAACACCCTGGCAACACATTCTCTCTATTTCTGTGTGTGGAAGCTGCCCTAGTTCAAATCCAGTTTTAGACGGTATCACCAAAATGTTTGCATTGTACTCTTTTGAAGGATTTGGGTTGTAATGATGGCTCAGGAATCATCTTCCCCTTCCATACTATACACTTTGTCTCTTGTGCTCATCACAAATCTGACTACACTGCTTTATTTCTTCTCCTAGAGATTGTCAGAACTTACGCTCTGCTACAGAAGACCCCAGCAACTAATAGTTTGGTCAAATGTGTCAATGTAGTGGACAGTAACAGCAAGATACATAAGTTATTTGGATCAACTGAGAGTTTGTTTCACAGAGCAGATCAGCAAATCTATCAAAAAGAACTGATGCAGTTTTCTAACACCAAACAAACATTTTGGTTGTTGACAGATTTGCTTCTACTATCTCTGTGTAGAATTGTAGTATTCTGAGGTAGGACTTCAGAAAGACAATTCTTCAGAATCTCACTCTTCAAATGGTCACACTCATTTGAGCTACTTGGTGGGCATCTACATATAAAGGCTTTATTCTGATATACAGATAATTGTCCCTAATAGCTCTCTGATTTTTGTAGAGACTCTTTGCCTGAGCTGTGGGTGCTTACCTATGACACAGCAACCCATTCTCAAAGGGTCCCCATTTTAAATGGTGGGGGGAGGTGTGTGGTCAGCAAGAAGCTAATTTATGTTGGGAGTCCATGGCCCTGTCAGTACTTAAAATAACAGCTCTCTGCATTAGCAGACATTCTTTGCACAAGAATCCATTGTTGGTTTTCTTACTTCTCTTTCTTTCAACAAAATAGAGAAAGGCTCTATATCTGAACATCAAAACCAGTTTCTAGATGACACTGTCACAGTAATTTAGGAGTAGAGCTTGAACTTATGAGTGGACTAGCAATCATTTGAAGCAGAAAACTTTAAACAAGCAGAGCCAGCTGATATCTATGCCTTCATCTATAGTTATACCATCCATCTACGCCCCATGTTTGTGAAATATGTGATGAGTCTTGCTATTGGTGCTTAAACACCAACAACTCCATAGTTCTCCAGGGACTAAAGGCTTATATTCTTAACCACTAAATACAGCCAATGGAAATATTCTTGTGACTGATTTCATGACTAAGAGCTAGCACTAGACCATGAGGAGCTAGGGGACAGTGAGAGTAGGACTGTCTCGGTGAATATGTAATGAATATATTTAATTGAAAAGATTATTGGGAATGAATGCAAGGAAACAAACAAACAAAAAAAAAGGTTAGGGATTTGTCAGGGCCCAGACCTGAGGCCCAGACCTGAACATCCGGGTTCTTGCCTGAAGCAGGTACTGAATGTTAGCTCCAGTGAAGGTTTCAAGTTTCCTATTGTGACGACTGATCCTTTCCCCCTGCTTGCTACTGTGGCTTGTTTGCATTGGTGGTCTCTCCTTGCTAGAGATAACGAGAGACCTCCTCCTCTGAACCCTATATAACATTGTACACATTCCTGAATAAATGAGACTGGCGATGATCCTGGCTTTGTCTCCACTCCTTGCGTACCCCTGTCCCATACCAAGCCCCTGCTTCCTCCCCCGGGTACCCCGTTGATCTGCCCGGCTGGCCCGGACATTTGGCGCCCAGCGTGGGGCCCGGGTATGAGGAAGAACTTACAGAGGGAGAAGACGCCCGAAAAGGAAGCTAGCTAGCTCAGGAGGAAGCCTTATGGACGTGGGACCCTGCCGCGTCATGGATAAGGTAAGCTCAGGTACAGCGTCTGAATCATGGGACAGGAAATAAGCCAGCATGAGATATATGTGAAGCAATTAAAAGTGGCACTTAGGACGCGAGGAGTCAGGGTCACAAAAAAGGATCTACTCCACTTTTTTGATTTTGTTCAAGACCTGTGTCCTTGGTTCCCTCAAGAGGGCACAATAAATCAAAAAAGATGGAAAAGGGTGGGGGGAACCAAACAACTGCTTAGAAGTGCTTCTCCCAGCACTGCAGGGGCCCCATCCCCCAATGATCGCTGGACTTAATTCCGTTTCACAGTGATGCGGAGGATGATCCATCCAAAGAAGAACAAAAAGAACCTTTAGAGAAAAATGAAAGGGCCTCTCCCGACCCGGCCCAAAATAGAAAAGAAAAACAGAATTTATCCCTCTTTGAGCAAGTTTACTTTTGTAGCTACAAACCCTCCTTGCTCATCTGAAGAAGAGGGCGGAGTTTTTCCACTGCTTAACTCCAAAAGCGAAATCAAAGTTGCTTCGCAACCTCCCCCCACTATCGCAAAAGGGGAGGATCCTGAGGCAGGCGAAGTAGATTGGAGCAACCTGGAAGAGGAGGCTGCAAGTTACAATCCCCACTCTCCTCCTTATTACACGGCCGCTGTTGCCTCTGCGCCCTCACAACTCGCTGACCCTAATCTCGACCTTAAAACCAAAATCGCCCACCTTGAGGAGCGCATGCGCCTACAGGCTCGTTATCATAAACTTTCCCTTCAACTTCAACAGATCCAATTAACTTCCTCATCCAACTCAGATCCCGCTCCGCCATTATGGGGGAGGGGTGACGCCGAGACCACCTTAAAGCCGCCTTTACGGGGCGGAGTTGACGCAGACACCACTTTAACTCCTCCCCCGGCTCCCGCGGCTTTGTCCGCTTTCCCGCCTCCCAAAAAACCCTTTTCCGCGGCTTCTGTCTTTCCTGTTATTGAAGCTCCAGATGTTCAAGGCCACCTCCGCCGCTATCACCAACCACATAATTTTCAACATTTAAAGGAATTAAAAACCGCTGTTACCCAATATGGTGCTAGTGCCCCTTTCACTCTCACAATTCTTGATTCTATTGCAGAAGGGTGGCTCACTCCCCTAGATTGGCAAACTTTAGTAAAGGCTGCCCTTGACAGCGGAGATCATTTACTTTGGAGGACTAAATTTCAGGATCTCTGTACGGCCCTAACCCAGTTCTGATCTGGGGAAGGGGATCAGTATGTTTCTCTTCACAGACTCATGATGCGGCCCGATGGTTGCCTGAAGGGCTTGTCAGATTTGTTACAGATTTGTTACAGCATGGTGACCGCTTCCTGACTCATCCAATATGCTGAGATGTTACTTTTCTCTTCGGCCTTTGCCGGCTTCAAGGATCCAGGCAAGATTGTGCCTTTGACTCAACATCTTCATGGTAAACCTTGTGAGTACAGGTGGGGCTATTTCTCTACCGCTCCTAATGGGTATGTCTCTTACATTACTTGCCCTGGCCACATCACATATTTGATCACTGTTGCAGGCTCCAGCCGTAAGTCCCGCTATAAATGCCTCCGGACAGCTATAGGTGGCCCCTCACATGGAGGGCAGTGTACCTGCACTTCCTTTGCTGAGTCAGTACACTCCTCGTGTTACTGTTATAGAGCAACCCTGGGGTGGGGGTGGAGTCCACAAAGCCTATATAAAATTAGCTTTGGGACATCCTTTTCCCCCTAACATTACAAGACCTTTTCTGAATGCATGGCCAATAATAATAAGACTTATTATACTGCTGTTCTTATCAGGACATCCCCTGCGAGTCAGCTATAGGCCTCTACCTTGCTAACCACCTGTGGTGCCAACAAAAAGGTGGGTGACACAGTGTGCTGGGCAACTACTGCCCCAGTACATGTCACCAATGGAGGAGGTCCTCAAGACAAAGCCAGAGATCACTTTGTCAGTACAGTCTTAAAACAGCTTGCACCACGCCTTCCCCCTGCGCTTAGCTATCATCCACTTGCCCTTCCTGCTGAAAGACAAAAGTTGGGCATTGACTACAATACTTTTAATATCCTCCACTCCTCTTTCAATCTACTTAATTTAACAAATTCCTCACTGGCCAATAATTGTTGGTAATGCTTACAAATGGGTTTCCCTGTGCCTTTGGCCTTTCCAACAACCAATTCCTCACTTGCACCATACCGTAATTGCTCCTTCACGGTTCCCATTTTGGTTCAGCCTATCCAGTTTTTTGACACGCCGGGCGCAGTGGTGCGCGCCTGTAATCCCAGGCTACATGGGAGGCTGAAGCAGGAGGATCGCTTGATCGGCAGTTCTGGGCCACAGTACGTACGCTGCACCCACGTGTGTCCGTACGTTCACCAAATCAGACGTGGTGACCCCTCCGGGGTCGGGGGTACCACACCAGGCAGCCTGCGTAAAGCGGCCGGCCCAGGTCGGTACCGTTGGGAGCACAGAGAAAGGCTCCTCTGGCGTTCTGGAAATAAATCACATCCATTGCCGGCTAACAGGACTGGTCAATGCGTGTTGGGTTTCCTTCTACCCAACATAAACGTGGTTCCTGGAAGTGAGCCCATGCCCATTCCAACGGTTGACCAATTTTTTCAGTAGAAGTAAGAGAGCAGTACACCTGATTCCCTTATTTGCAGGCCTGGGTATAACTGCCGCTGTGGCCTCAGGGACAGCTGGATTAGGCATATCTCTCTCACAATATACTAAACTGTCTCAACAACTTATTAATGATGTTCATGCTCTTTCTAGTACTATTCAGGATCTTCAGGATCAGGTTGACTCCTTAGCTGAGGTAGTCCTTCAAAATCGACGGGGCCTTGATTTGCTAACTGCGGAAAAGGGGGGTATTTGCTTGGTCCTGCAGGAGAAATGCTGTTTCTACGCCAACAAATCAGGAATTGTCCGCAATAAAATCCGACAGTTACAAGATGACCTGGAAAGAAGACGCCAGGAGCTAGCTGAAAATCCACCCTGGACTGGTCTCAATGGACTCTTACCTTACCTTCTTCCCCTCATGGGTTCCCTATTAACCCTTTTGATATTGGTTGTCGTGAACCCTATATAACATTGTACACATTCCTGAATAAATGAGACTGGCGATGATCCTGGCTTTGTCTCCACTCCTTGCGTACCCCTGTCCCATACCAAGCCCCTGCTTCCTCCCCCGGGTACCCCGTTGATCTGCCCGGCTGGCCCGGACAGGGATTTTTCCAGGGTCCAAACTGGAAACAGATGGTATACACATCTTGGATAAACTAAGAAGAATTTAACTCAGGGAGCTTTTTACAAAAGCATGGGTAGGGTTTAGGAAAAGCAACAGAAATTGTGAAGTACCTACGTTGGGGATAACAAGAGGAACTGTTACTAACCCTGGCCTACCTGTCTCTCAAAGTAGATATAAGTAGGCTTATTGTGAAGAAATGTATTAATTCAATTTAATTGATAGAATTGAAGATTATCACAGAGCAATTAAAGTACAGTTACAATTTCATGACATAATTTACTTTGGAAGTATATTGAAGATTTTGGTAAATAAAGTATGTGGCTGAGTACAGAGCAGAATTTAGTATCAGAAGATCTATCAGAAGATCCAGATTTTCGTTGTGGCTCTGCAACTGACACACTTTGTGATTTTGGGCAAGTTACTTTCTCTCTGAGCTTAGTTTATATGTGGGTGAAACGGGTAATAGCACATGTTCTATATGTCCATACCTCAAAGGCAGTTGTACAAATCAGATGTAAACAGATCTAAAAAATACTTTATAACCCAAAATGTCTTTTCTAACACAAGTACCTACTCTTCCAGCATTGCAAAGTAGAGTTTAAAGATAAATGCTTGGCTTATAGAGAAATAAGCTGACTTTTTGATATTTCTTTTTTTACAGTGACAGATCTATCTCCTTCTACCCAGACGGGACTCTGCCAGCTTCCCACCAGATCTAATTAGGTTTTAAATGAGATTCAGGAAGACATAATAGCTTATTCTGATTGTTCTTTTTATATCATACAGTCTCTAAATATTCATTGTGCTCAAATGATTAAGCTGTAAATCAATAGAAAAAGGCAGTGGGCTTTTTTGAATTTTTTATTTTGCTCTATATATTTAGCTGTACCACTCATCTTAACTTCACATCAGTTTTTCCTCAATTCACATTGTCCTCACCCACTTTGTTTTGTCTGAAACGTTCCTAATCATCTTTCAAGAGCCAGGTAAATACTCCTTTGCTCTGGAAAGGCCCTGCTTACTCCCACCTGCACAGATTTGTGCCTACTGTTTGGTACCCCTAGTGCTTGGAACATCTCTCTGTTGTCACAGGTATCACACTGCACTGTATTAGAATTGCTTACTTCTACCTCTGTGTCTCCCACCACACCCGAGGGCCTTGATTGTTAGGACCATGTCCCATCTAGGTTTCTATCTCCATCAACTAGCAGAGTGCCTGGCACTTCGTGTGGGCTCAGCTTGTTAGGATCAAATTCTGGTGATAGGTGTAGGTAAAATACCAAGAGAAATGGCAAAGTCTAGTTTAACTGGCATCATTTCTCCTCCTCAAATTAATTCATCAGATTCAAACTATGAATATTTGGGACAATATACCACTATCTTCTTTCAGAGTAGAGCTTCAGCAGAAGACACACATGGGTTGATGCTCAATGTCTACGTTGAGGAAATGCTTGCCTGAGAATTGAACTTGAGACATTTTCCCAAATACTTTAAAGTTATACTAATTTGACAGGGTAAGATTGTTTTACATTCTTTTCCATTACTGCCTGTTTTCCATTTGTTAATTTGTTTTTATGATCTATGAGTCCTCACTATCAGACATATTGCAGCAAGTACCAGAGGTTCAAGGAAACTATATTTGAAAAAAATAGTTGAAACTAATAAAAAATTATATCTATTCACTTAATATTACCACATCTATACAAAGTCAGACAATTTAATGATAAATACACCTATAATCAGTATTCAGTGAAGCTTAGCTTGCTGGGTTAGCCTTTGTGGTAGCCAGAGTTTGTGAGGTTTGAAGATAAGAGCAGAGGCCCTAAAGGACGAGCACTGCGTCTGTCTCCAGGAGACAGAGAGACTGATGGACAGTAGACAGTAGAGAACATTTCTGAAAGTTCTATTTGTGATGATCTGATCTGAGGGGTTGGGCAAAGAATGCTGAAGCGTAGTTTAGATTCTGTACATGAGTTTCCCCCCTTCTTGTAACAAATAAAGCCAAATCAAAGTCAAACTGATGTTTAGATTTTCACTAGTGATTTTTTTTTTTTTTTGTCATTTCAAAATACCTTAAAGTTCAAAAGATAACTTTGTACTGGTCAGCACAACCAAATCTGAGGAATGTTTTGAGTTTTCAAACTTTTCTCTTTAAAGAAAACAATGTGACTGAGGCAATATTGTCAGACCTTCCTTTCCTTTGTCTATATTTTAGGAAGCACTAAATCAATGAGTCATAACCTCTCTCCCCACTTGAGAGTTCCAGCTTTGGGAGAGCAGGACCAGGGGTAAGCTGGCTCTCCTCTGATGAGCAGGAATTATAAAAGGCCTGACAAATATCCTACTTATCAGGAAGACGCCCTGAGAGCCAACTCCATTCTTGAAGAGCTCTCCCTGGGACAGATAAAAACAAGAGATGGGGTCCATCAGGTACTTACGTAGCTGAGCAATGGTCCAGGGGGAGCCATTAACATTGTCCATGATAACAGACATCTGTCCCTCAAGTAGGACTCGCCCAGCCCATTAACAGTGCAGTCCTTTGGAAGACAGTCTGACAATTCCTCAAGAGGTTAAAAATACAGATATCACATAACCCAGTAATCACTCCTGGTATATAACCAAGTGTAATGAAAACACACGACCACTCCAAAGCTTATACATAAATGTTCATAGCAGCATTATTCATAAATACCTGAAAATGGAAATAACTCATTGTCCACCTAATGAATGGATAAATAAATCTTGGTATATCTATCAAATAAACAGTATTAGGCAATAAAATGTAACAATGTGCTGAAATGAGATACAAAAGGTCACACATTGGATGATCACACTTTCATGAAATGTGTAGGACAAACTTAGAGACAGAAAAAATATTAGAAGGTTCCAGGGCTTGGGGGTGGGGAGGAGAGACTAGGGCTCAACAGCTAATGAGTACAGGGTTACTCTTTGGGTTGATGAACAAGTGCTAAGATTAGATAATGGTGATGGCTGCAAAACACTGTGAATATATTAAAACTCAATGAATTCTCTCCTTTATATAAGTGTATTTTATGATGTGTGGATTATACCTCAATAAAACCTAACAAATTATTTGCATTAGTCTTGTTCTACAAGAGGAGAGCAAGTTTGTAGTTATTTTCAGCTGTTCAGTTTTTACCTTTTTGCCCCAAATTCATTTGTACATTTTTTATTGATCTCATTTTTAAATTGGGGTAACGTGAGTTCATAACACTGTGTGTGATTTAGATGTACACAGGTTCAAACCTCTTCAGATGTAGGTTATCACATCACATCACCACCAAGGCACACATCGTCCTCCACCAGAGTCCACTGGGACCCTGTCCCTTTACTTAACTCCCCAACCTCCAGCCTCCCCTCCTGGTAATCTCAAATCTACAGGGACATTTCTCGTGTATCTGTAATATATGGCCTTTATTATGTTGCGGTGTGATCCTTCTATGCCAATTTTATTGAGAGTTTTTAGAAGTAGGTGCTGAGTCTTGCCAAATGCTATCTCTGCAACTATTGATATAACCATCTGACTTTTGTCTTTCCTTTTGTTGATGTGATGAATTTACATTGATCAATTTGTGGATGTGGAACCATCTTTTCTTCCCTGGAAAAAAATCCCACTCGGTCCTTATGTCTGATCCTTTCCATGTATTGTTGAATTTGGCTTGGTGAGATTGTTTTGAGGATTTTTGTATCTAAGTTCAAAAGGGGTATATGGATCTAGGTATTTTGTTTTGTTTTGTTTTGTTTTGTTTTGTTTTGTTTTGTTTTGTTTTTGTGATGTCCTTGTCTGCCTTTAGTATCAGAGTAAAGTTTGCTTATAAAGTATGTTTGGGAGCATTCTCTCGCCTTCAAATTTTTAGAAGTTTGAGAAGAATAGGTATTAGTTCATCAGAAGGTTTGGGAGAATTCATAGTAAAACTGTCTGGTCCTAGGCTTTTATGTTTTGGTTATTGTTTCAATTTCCTTGCTTGTGAATTGGTCTGTTTAGGTTTTCTATTTCTTGTTGATTTAGTCTTTTTAAAATCAAATGTTTTTGATTATTCATTTTCCATTGGTTTAAAATAATATATAATTTCACATGCAACATGTGTACATGCTTCACTCACCCACTGCTACAGTCTAGTGTCATCACACTGTTAATCTGATCGCCGCCATTCCTCCCACCCCTTTCCCTTTTCCCTTCTGGTTACCACCATATTTTTCACAGAATCTGGAGTTATTTCTGTCGCGGCTTGTCAGGTTATTTGCTTTGGTTGTTTATATTCCACATATGAAGGAAACCATCTGGTGATTGTCTTTCACTGTCTGACTTCTTTCACTTAGTGTCATCACCTCAAGTCTCATACATGTTGTCACAAAAGGTATAATTTCATCTATGAACAATTGAGTAGTAGTCCATTGGGCACATGCACCATTACTTCCTTATCCAGTCATCCAGTAGTAGGCATTTAGGTTGATTCCATGTCTCCCCTTTTGTGAATAATGCTTCTATACACAGAGGGACGCATGCAGTTATTTTCAATCAAATTTAATCTATTAGTCATTTGTATATGTAACAATATAATTTGGGGAGTACAACTTCACGCCTCAACATGTGCATATGCTTCACTCATCCTCCACCAAAAGCTCCAATGTCAATACATAATCATGCTACCTGCTCATCCCTCTCATACTCCTTCTCTCCCCTCTGGTAACCACTAGATTTGCTTCTGATTCTTAATGCAATGTAAAGTTAAAAATGGTCAGTTTCTTCAATTTCACTGGTTCTGAGGCAAGACTTGGGTCACAGATTGACCAGTATCTGTGTGCCTATCTAAATGAGCTTAGTCATTTCCATTTCCCTTATACATACACGGCATAGTTTTGACAGACAGGATAAAGTCCTCGCCTCCAAGCCACCATGCTTCTAATCTAAAATAAGACAGCTAAGTTCTTTAAACCAAATGACACAGCTAGATTTTCTATTGACTGAAAGCTATTGGAGTATATTACTTATATTGCAACCAAAAAGAACATTTCATCATTTTGGCAAATATTTTTATAGTGTGTTGCTTTTCTCTTGCAATGCAATGAAAATGTGCAGTACTTTCTCTACTGTGCTGGAAAAGTCTCATGAATGTAGTGAAATGTAATTAATTATACTAACTAGCAACCAAGAAAAGAATCTAAAAATCCACATATTTGAAACTCAGAAATATCTATAACCTTCCTTTTCTGCCTTTTACATTATGTAATAGGTTTGGAATGGATAAAAAGAGGAGAGGATTTAACACTTAAGACGACAGCTTAAAATTGTATTATCCTTTCCTATTTAACAGATGAAGAAAATGAGGTACAGAAAAACAAAGGAATTTGTTGAAAGTTATGGATTCTGATTCTCGGTCTTCCTAACTCTATCACCCGGTTCCCTTTTTATTCAGCGCAATATACAGCTTCCCAGCTAAACAAAGTTAATTTCATAATTGGAAAACTATATGTTTTTACTAGTAAGATAAAGATAGGCCTACATAATGGAAAACACTAAAACATTTGTCATTAGATTTGAAAGCATACTAAAAAAGAGACCCCTGTCATAACTCTGGTAAGAATGCCATAAATTTCAGATAAAATTCAAATGTTATCACCATGGTAATCTTCAAAGGCTCAGAGCTGGCTGACTCTCCTCATTACATAGACCAGAGTTCACTTGCCCAGACAACGTGCACATGTTGGAGGGTTGGTAATTATCTCAGCTCCCATTCAAATGAGGCCTTTGTGTAGTTTTATAGTAATACAATTTACTACCAACTTACACTTACCTTTATCCCTTCATTTTGTTGTTTCTTTGATTACTGATAAATTATGAAATTTTCATTTATGTTTGTAGTCAAGAAATTTGAACTAAATGTAATTAATACATTAATTTTAATTTTTCAACTTCAGGGATTTAAGAGTACAAGGGTCTAGAATAGAATCAATATGTTTATGGGCACATTTTCTTTAAATCACTGAAGATCAAATGGACATGCTAACATTTTAATGAAGGTAAAAGAATAAATTAAATGTCTTCAATGAATATTTATGTTGTACCTGGCAAATAATCTTAAACCAACATAGACTAAATCATAGTATCCAAGAATATTTCCATACTACGTACTGGGGACATTATTACATGTCACTGATAAAGTGGAATGATTAATAACAAAAAGGTTAAAACCAAAATCATATGCCCTTCCTTTATTCCTACTGGCATGCTGTCATAGCGTCAGTTGCAATGTCTCTTCTCTCTGGCTGTCAGGTATTGCAGTTCATATACCTGCATTACATAGGAATAGAGTCAGTATAACCTTTTCCTACATGGGACTCTGCTGTTGACTACATTGGTTGCTTTCAAGGAGGATTCAGTATTAACAGCCAACACCATCCTGGATAAGACCAATTTTCCCATGATTTTGTGCAGTGGGGTATTTAAAGTAGTTCATTCACTCACCATTTTTTGAATTGTATGTTTACTATGTACCAGGTACTTATGAAAGGATATGATTTCGAATAATGCATAGTTTATATTCTCATGGAGTTTCCATTTTGGCAACAAAGCTTCCAAAATTATGCCACAATTTATCTTGGGTGCTTTGCACACATAATTTTATCAAATTCTTAACAGCACTGAAAAGAAGATAGATATTATTCTCTGCCCATTAAAAATCATAAACCAAGGCACAGAGAGGTTAAATTGAGAGGAGAGATATGATCTGAACCTAAGTAGTCTGGCTCCACAGATCACAAATTTTCATACAGAATCAATCTTAAAACATAACACCATACAAAAGCCTATATCTAAAAAAGTCTGCTTTGATCATTTGATTGAGCAGTCATTCACAGTATTCCTAAAAATGTTTGCAATTCTGTCCACAAACATGTTTGTTGTTTGCATTGAAATTTAGCAATCATAATACTGAAGGCATCTGTTTTCTTCCCTCTTCAGTTACCCCATGGCCCAAAGACCAAGCAACATTCATTTATTTTGTTCAGTGACGCGAAGTATTGGCTGCTGATCACAATGCAATGTTTATGTTAAGTGTATTAGAACTTGAATGCTTTAAGATAAAATGTGAGAAGCAGATTATTGCTGAGATATAGCCCTGCCATCCTCCCAGGCATTTAGATATTCCCTCTTCATTTTTGAAAACCTACTTTTTTCTCTTCTAAACCTCAATTTTTGCATCTTCTCTGAAATGAACTTTATATGGATGACTCTCAATCACACTAAATACAGTGCCATGAAAGGTCCATCGTCTGCACTTCATCAATTAGCAATGATTTTTAAGATTGGTGACTTATTTGTTATTCATTATGCCTGCCATTTCCCTTCACACTGATGAGCTGAGATGTGCCACGGAGGTTTTTCATTTATTGGTTAATTTTGAACAGTGTGCAAGAAAGATGGGGAAAAAAGATAAGTCCTAGCAGGAGTTTTAACAAGCTCTCTCTCTCTTCATAAACCCGATTAAACTGCTGATGCTGGAATAAAAGGACAGATAAAGTCTCCAGGAAGCCCAGTTAGCAGTTAAGCAAGACCACTGCTTATTTTTCATAAGAATGTTCTGAAACTTCCTATTCCAGCACTTGAAAGATCTCCTTTGGCTTTCCTCTCTTTGATCAGGTCTAGGAGTTTTATAACTATAGCAACCATACTTCAAGTTCTTTTCACCAGGCTTACCCCTTCTTCCCTGGCCTATTTTCTCCACTTTTGTAGGTTAGTACTTAACCCATCAAAGAGAACTATTCCAACTCTTAGCCTTTTCCTAAATAGGGCCTGTGTGTTTTAGCTGCTTCCTCTCATCCCTTCTGTCTCACCATACATTTGGAGAAGTCAGCAATAGTATCCGCCATTGCAGATTAATCTTAAAAAATGCTGTATATTGAACAAACAGTTTTATTATATTTCATATACAGGCAATGAAACAATAGAATTGTATTAGTTAAGGGGAAAAGAAGAATTGTATTTCATTTGTCCTGCCAATGTGATTGCACATTTAAAAGGTTTGATTAAAACATATATCTAAAGCTTACTTTAGATGTGGGTCTAAAATGCTGTATCTGAAAAAGTTTCTATTGTGTTACTCAATATTGTAAGAGTTAAGGGGGCTAACTTTGTAGATGGTAAAAATAGAACCCGGAAGATTTCTGAATCATACACATTTGAGCATGGGCTGAAGGAAAAATAAGATGTCAAAGATTAATCAAATTAATGGATAATTTAAGAGATCAGTAAGAATCTACCTTTCCCTACTTGTCAGTTCCCAGATAGTATTCTAAATATTCTAGCAACTTGTTAGTTGTGTTAATAATCTATTTACTAAAGAGTAACTTTCATGAGGGGCTGCATTTAATCTCTGTATCCACAGTACATAGTATAGTGTGTGCTTATTTTTCAGAAAATGTTCAATAATTATTAACTCTATGAGTAACTAGAGAGCTTATTAATGTGAAGGCAAATGGGAGGTATAATGAATAAGAAGTAATGACTGATCTTAAAAATAATTGCCAACTGATGAAGTATTAAACAACAGTGCAAAAGATGGTGCTATATTTAGTATAATTAACACTGCTTACCATCAATCTGTTCATTCTGGCCATGTAAATCTAATTTTGTAAAATGATAGTAGTACATTTAAAGTAGACCACTTCAAGACCCATAATTATACACTATTTCTCTGGCCTAAGACATGGTGATTGTAAGCAACCACCAGTAAGGAAAGGAGTTGAATAAAAAATAATATAGTTCCCAGCTATGATGGAGTCACTGGTACCAGATTAGCCTCCCTACCATAAATAGCTATAAAACTGGACAATACATATAAAGCAATACTTTTCAGAAGGTTGGAATTTTTCAACAAATTTGTGAAACAGACAATTTCCTAAATGCGGTGCAGAGGGGGGAATCCAAACAAGGTATACCGGTCCCATTGAACTGAGAAGGAAAAAATAAGAGCTCAAGGAAGTTGAAATGGCAGGACCTGTAGGGCAGGACACTGAGGAGAAAAGAGCTGCATCTAGGGAGGACACCTGTGAATAAAGTCATGAGAATACAGGAATTTCTTAAAGGCCTGTCTTAGTGTCAGGTGGGAGTGAGTGATAGTTACCAGAGCAGCTGCTATGAGGTTAAGATGATAACACAATGCTGCAAGTGAGCTGGTGCTGGGAAACATTAGAAGTGTATAGTCCTTGTACCAGTTCAATAACACCCCGAGATGACACATCAGAAAGGCTGTGCCTTCATATTAGGAACTACCCTCGGGGGCCTCCCCGGTGGTGCGGCAGGTTGAGCACAGCGTTGTGGAGCTGTCCTCAGCCTCTGCAGTGCGGGTTCAATTCCCAGCCATCAGGGAGATTTCCACATGGCACGGCAGACCTCTCCTGTCTCGCCTGCTGCACCCCTCAGCAGTGTATTTCGGTCCTTCTGCCCGTTCTGTTCCCTGCTCTGTCTCTGGTGAATTCTCTCACACTCCTGCACCTCTGGCCTGTACCCCAGCTCTTGTATAAATAAATCTTAAAAAAAAAAAAGAACTATACTCGGTCTGACTCTACATTTACCACAATGAAGACTAGCAGCAAATCCTGACATTTTTAGAGGACACAAAACTTGGAAGTTGAATTTCACCAAGAGGAGGAGCTTGAGAAACACTGTGGATTTCCATAGATCTTGCCTACCAAAGTGTAAAGCTAACACAAATTTAAGATGATTAGCAAGTAATTATAAAGAAATCAATACTCCAGATGGAAATAAAAGAACTTATTTAAAATGTGTCATTAACAATTAACCTTAAAACATCTCAACAGACAGAGATAGAGATAAATACGTAGTTTCTAAAACCCCACACCAGGCATTTTTATCCTTTCCTCCTTTCTTGTAGGAAGCAATTAAATCATTGCAAAGTTTTATAAGTCTTTGGAAAGGTGAAGTCATTATAATAAAAACTGTGGCCATTTGAAAAGAGTATCAGGGTAGACAATGACAAGTGAAATATGAGTTATTAAAGCAATATATTTTTAATCAATTTGGGAAATATGGTGAGCATTTGAAATTTTTATTTGGTATTAAATAATGTGTCTCTTCTAAGACAAGCATTCTCAGACTGACTTTTAAGGAGTCTTCAAGACCTACCCCAATTATTACATTTTCCTCAGACTTCCTAAATAAAACACTTTAAAAAGCCAATATCCAGAACAGACATTTTTTTAAAAAAAATGTAGATATGCAAGGAAATAGGAAAACATGACTCATAATCAATGAAAACACAGCCTATAGAAACTGACTCACTGATGGCTTAGATTCTGCATGCAGAATGTATAGACTTTAGAGTAGCTCTTATGAAAGCATCCAAAGAATTACAAGAAAATGTGTTTAAACAATTAAAGGAAAACATAACCTGAGTATTGGAAGAGGTAAAAAAATCTTAGCAGAGGAAGTAAAAGTATAAGAATGGAATTTCTAGGTGTGAAAAGTTTAATCACTGAAATGAGCAATTCACTAAATGTTCTTAGTACCAGATTATAGGTTAGAGATAGCAGAATAATCAATCAGTGATCTTGAAGACAAAATAATAGATGTCATCTAAACTGAAAAATGGAAAAAAATTAACAAAAATGAGAAAAGCTTCAGAGACTTGTGAAATAGTATTGAAAGGTATATCATACTTGTAATTGGAATCCCAGAGATAGAAAAGAATAGTAATAGAGAAGCAAAAAATTGAAAATTAGCAGTCAAAGATTTCCCAAATGAGAGAGAAAATATTGACTTATGGATCCAAATAGTTAAATAAAGAATAACCAACCCAAGAAACAACACTAAAAGTAAATCAAACTGGGTTACACCATAATCAAATCACAGGACCCAAAATAGAGAAAATGTTGAAGGCAGCTATAAAATGGAATGCCATGGGGAATAATGGTATCAATGACTACTGGCTTCCTGGCAGAGACAGCGTAGGTCAGAAGACTGTGAAACAGCATCTTTAAGTACTGAATGGGGAAAAAATAAAATCTGTCAACTTATCTATACCCAACAAAAATACTCTTCATGAACGAGGGCAAAATAAAGACATTTTTGGGTAAATAAAAACTGATACAATTTGTCATTGGCCAACTTGTAATATAAGAAACACTAAAGAATTCTCTTCAAGTTAAAGAGAGATAATAACAGATGGAAAATAGGAGCAAAAAAACAGAAAGAAGAGTGTCTGGAGTTACAAATAAGTAGGTAAATATAAAATATCATCTTTTGTTGTCCTTCTCATAATGTAATTAAAAGACAAATGACTAAAGTAAAAGTAATAGTACCATAAATGAGGTTTATAATGTGTATAAAATAATAAATTTGCCACCACTAATCCCAATGATGAGTATGTGGGATTCAATTGTGAGAAATTATACTGATGAAGTGTGAAGTGGACATGTCAGCTGGTAGGTGAGACGAGGATAGCAGGAACAGGAAGGGTCAGTGTGACGAGTACAGTATTGCCTGGAAGCAGACTTCGATAAGGTAAAGATGCATTTTGTTACCACTACCCACTTTAGATGTGGGTCTAAAATGCTGTATCTGAAAAGTTTCTATTGTGTTATTCAATGTTGCAAGAGTTAAGGGAGCTAACTTTGCAGATGCTAAAAATTTTTATTTTTATTTTTATTTTTAAAAATAAAAAAGATAAATTGGTCTGTATCAAGATTCAAAACTTCTTTTCAAAAAGATATGTTTAAAGAAATGAGTAGGCAAGAAAAAATATTCATAATACATATATCTGACAAGGGACTTTTATCCAAACCACATAAAAAAATTTTGCTACATAAATAACACAATTAAAAATAGGAGGAAGGGGGCCTCCCTGGTGGTGCAAGGGGTTAAGACGCAACCTATGAAGCTATCAGCAGCCACTGCAGCACGAGTTCTATCCCGGGCCAGGGAGATACCCACATGGAGCAACAGACCTCTTCTGTCTCGTCCGCCGCTGCTCCCCTCAGCAGTGTATTTCAGCCAATCTGCCTGTTCTGCTCCCCACTCTGTCTCTGGTGAGTCCTCTCACCCCCCTCACCTTTGGCCTACACCCAGTTCCTGTATTTATAAATAAATAAATCTTAAAAAAAAAATGGGAGGAAGGTTTGAACAGACATTTTATGAATGGGCATTAAGCACATGAAAATATTCCCAACATTATCATTCAGAAGAAGAAGCAAATAAAAACACTCTGTGGTGACACTTCTTACCCATTAAAATGACTAAAACGGAAAACACCGACATCACCAAATGTTGGGAAAAATGCAGAGCAAGTGCATCATGCATACATTTCTAGGCGAGTATAAATGTTACAACCACCTTGGATAACAGTTTGGAAATTTCTTATGAATCGAGAAGTACACTTTTCTAATGGCCCAGCTATTCTACACCCAGGTATGTTTCTAAAAAATAACATATGATAAAAACATACGCCCGCACAAAGACTTAAATGACTGTGGCAGCATTATTCATAATAGCTCAAATCTGGAAACAACCCAAATGTCTATCAATGAGTAAATGAGTAAATTAGTTGCATATTCTTATAAGATCCTTTCCCCACCCAAGTCAGGCCACAGCAGGTGCATGAGCATGTCACACATTGTGATGCAAGGCCTCTGGGTCCCTGTCAGGGGCGTCACTCACCTTGCTTGTTTCCCGGTGTCCAGAAGAGCTCCTTCAGCCAGCTCCAGGCAGAGAGGTATCGTCTCTTTCTCCTTCTACCTTCTTGAATCTGGGCTGTGTTTTTCCCTTCTGGCCAGCTCTGGGAAACCTAGGGATGAATCACAAAGTACAAATTTTGTAATGTTAGTTATTTTGCATAAAAGATAAATACTCTGATATATGCATTTAAAAAATGACAATGCCCTGTGTAAAGATCAATGGTAAAATCCATGCTAATAATTAAAACGTTAAATGTTGTTTTACTTAAAATGACATTCACCAGCAAATATAAACCATCATGACAAGTTGATGAAGAGACCATAGAAAAAAGAAAAAAATCATTAGTGTAGCATTAAAAGTATGTTTTCTTTCATTTTGAACAAGTTATATCCCGTCTGCCATATTTCCCTTTAGAAAACAAAAATAAATACATTCCTCTTCCTGTTCAAATACCTTCCACTGTTCCCCATTTTCTATAAGATAGGGTGAAAACAATCCTCAGGTTGAACTTTAATTCAGTTTTCTAAATATCATGCTATTCAAGAAAAAAAGTCTATAAAACATTACCTGAACTCATGTGGTGTTCCTGCCCCCATGGTTTCTCATGCCCATGTTCGTCTCAGTTCTAGCTATTAAGATTCTAATTGTCCACCCAGGTTATACAAATTTAGTCTTTTGTTACCCCTGGATGAAAGTGACTGCTCCATCTTCTGGATATTAATTGATGTTCCATGTTGGACTAATTGGGCAGAAAGAACATGAAATATGATGTGTCTAGTGGGCCTCAACATTTCCCACACATTAGAATAACTCTGGAAGCCATTTCAAAACACCCAATGCCCAAGGATTCATCTCTAAGCAATTGAACAGAACAAGTGGAACAGAGGCATTGAGATTTTTAAAAATATCTCCCAGATTGGGCCTCCCTGGTGGCACAAGGGTTTAAGCACTGCACTATGGAGCAATCCACAGCCTCTGCAGCATGAGTTCAATCCCCGGCCAGACAGAGAGATTCCCACATGGTGCAGCAGACCTCTCCTGACTTGCCCGCTGCTCCCCTCAGTGGTGTATTTCAGTAGATCCACCTGTTCTGTTCCCCACTCTGTCTCTGGTGAATTCTCTGACCCCCTGCATCTCTGGCCTGTACCCCAGTTCTTGTATGCATAAATAAATAAATCTTACAAAAATATCTCCAGGTCTTTGCAATGTGTAACCTTGAGATCCAGCTTCTTCTTTTACAGGTAAGTACAATGACAACCAGGGAGTTGAAGTGACTTGCTCAATGTCAAATAGTTATTTGAGGAATTGTGGCATTAGAATCTATGGCTCTAGTTTTTCCACTTCACTGCATATTGTCTATTCCACATATTTGCCATGTTATATTACTAATCCTGTCCTCCAGCACACATACATATTCTGTATTCCAAATGACATTGTGAGCAACATGAAGGAAAAGCTACGTATCTGTTCACTGAACTCCCTTCAATGTCTATAATTTAAGTGTTCAGATATATTTGTGGATTGGATTTTCTCTTCACTCAATTTTTTTTAATCAAACATTTCTGACATTGAACAGCAGTTATTTTATTTCTCAGAATTTGGAGGACTGTTGATCTTAAGAATTTCCAGTTTAGGGCCTCCCTGGTGGTGCAAGGGGTTAAGATGCAACCTATGAAGCTATTAGCAGCCACTTCAGCACAAGTTCGATCCCTGGCCAGGGACATACCCACATGGCGCAACAGACCTCTCCTGTCTCGCCCACTGCTCCCCTCAGCAGTGTATTTCCGTCAATCTGCCTGTTCTGTTCCCCACTCTGTCTCTGGTGAATCCTCTCATCCCCCCATACCTCTGGCCTGTACCCCAGTTCTTGTATGCATAAATAAATCTTAAAAAAAAAAAAAAGACTTTCCAGTTTAATCAGCCAGAGAAAATGGAGGAAGACAGGAGGGGAGAATGGACTAGGAGGCAAAGGGGGAGGGGCCCAGTGGACTAAGATAGAGGACTTTAGGTGCCTTCATGGGGGTGTGGGATGGTCACATGCATCTGAAGAGGTGTGAACTTATACACAGTGTTGGAAACCAATGTTATCAATAAAAAATGATGCAATAAATAAATGGAAGAAGTCAGAATTCTGGTGAATGTTCTACTGGTTGATATGAGCAACAGATCACCATGCTCCAAACCTATCGACTTCTTTATAAGCTTTCAATCTATGTTTTTTTCTAAGGGTAAAATGTTATATTCAATTTCCTTTCCTGTCAGAAGGGAGATAAAGCTATTGCCATTTTCATTTCTTTTATCATATGAAAAATATCTCTACAGAGATTGAGTGATTTTTAGTTGGTTCTACAATGAAGTTTATTATAGTTTTTTAAATTTGAAAAACTGTAAACTAAGCTTTGAATGATTTTGTGTGTACGTGTATTAATGAATCATGAAAGAATTTTGACTAGCCAAAGAATTTAACCCCGACTAATTTATAAAGGCAGAAATTCCAAATGTCAACTGGCTCATTATAAGCTTTGAAAACATATGTGCTTATGTTCAGACATGGATGTCTTAGATGTATTTTTTATTTTTAGCCTTTGACTCTTCCAATATTTCATTAACTATCTAGGATTGTGAATTCAACAATGTCCTTGGACAATGTGGTGCTCTGTCACTAATAAAACTGAGCGCCAACAACTCAAAAGCAATGGTTGCAGGTGAGAAAATGCAGAAACAACAAGAAATCAGAGAATTGTTTTCCATGTTCAATCCCAAAAGACCAATTCTGGTACAACCAATTCCTGTACAATTCCTAATCATCTAGGTCATCTATATGCACTTTTTCCAGTGAAAAATTTTTCCAAACACTCATAGTCTTTCGTGTTTAGCAACAACCCCCTCATTTTCCATTTTTTCAATGTTATTAACTAATGAGGAAATTTGAACCTAAGTGATCCATTTTGCTTTGCACCTGATTGGTCCATTTAGCTTGTACCTAATTGGTCCAGTTTTGAATCCTAGCACCAAACATAAAAGGTGGAAAAGCCCAGCCTGGCCTGTACTCAGGTCAGGGAACACTCTTGGGCCTTTAGGCTGGAGCCAGCCTTGCTGGAGATGGAGGAGGGGAAACATGCACAGGCTATTGGCTGAGGCCTCTGCACCTCAGCCCCAACAAAGCCACATTGCCCTGCGGCCTCTGCGGCCTGGGAGATTGGGTGATACAGCCCTGAAAGCTTGAAGGAAGACTATCACATAGGAGCAACAGTGTAGTAGAAAGGGGTAGGGGGAATTATAATTGTGCTTGAAACAACAATGGGGCAGTGTAAGCCATGAGAGAGAGGCCAACTGCTGTTGAGTGAGGGTGCACACCCATCTCAGAGGCATTGGAGACCCAGCACTGCACTAGAGAAGTGCATGCACAGAGTTTCTGTGCAGGACAGAGGATACATCACTGGAGAACTATGGCATTATAGTAAGGGGGCAGAGTGATGATGACTAGTTTGAGTCTGAGGTTCCTGATCTAGAACAGTGGGGGGTGAGCTGCCAGATAGCCAGATAGGATCACTTGCATCTCCTGTTACAAGAGGCTACTATCTGCAGTCTAAGGTTGTGATATTGTAACCATCTGTTTCATCTCCACCTGAGGCCAAAATCTAGACAACAATGCTCTTACTAAACAGAGCTCAAGCATCTGGATCTTAGCCACAGGAGCTAGTGCCCCTGGGTAAGTCTCTGTGCTCAAAGCAAAGAGAACGATTTCCAGATTGTGGCACTGTCTCAATTACAATCCTCATCCGGCACTATATCTAACACTCAGTCACAGCCTAATAGAGGTGGAGGCTAGCATGGGACTCTACAAGACACATGGATGAGAGACATGTGGGGAGGTTGAGGGAGGGTGGAAGGGAGAAACGGTCAAAGGCTGTGGAGGGAAATGAATTATTACAAAAAAAAAAAAGAGATGCGTTTTAAAAGTACAACTTGCTTGATATTAGGATGCATAAAAGAATTAAGCATAACATTTCCCTTGCTTGCTTGGAAGTTGAAGGAGATGCGTATACAGTCATTTCCCAGATCCATGACCTACTTTACCACTTCCCTACAGCAGAGGTATCAGAAAAACAATTTAAATTAAAAAAGAAATTCACATAACCTTTAGCCTGATGACTCCAATTAAAAAATATTATAAAAACTAAACCACCAGGGCCTCCCCTGGTGGCACAGCGCTGGGCTGTGAAGCTGCCTGCAGCCTCTGCTGTCAATTCGATCCTCAGCTACCAGGGAGGGTCCCACATGGTGCAACAGATCTCTCCTGCCATGCCCGCTGCTCCCCTCAGCAGTGTATTAATTCAGTCTGCCTGCTCTGTTCCCCACTCTGGCTCTAGTGAATTCTCTCACCCTCCCGCGCTTCTGACTGTACCCAGTGCTTGTATAAATAAATCAATCTTAAAAAAAAAAACAACGAAACCACTATACTCATATAAATATATATATATCATAGCGTATTATGTAGTGTCAAAAAAAATTGGCACGGTCAAGTTCTTCCAGTGAAGAGGTGGATTCTAGTTCCACTTGTCCTTCCATCCAGGTTGGCCACATGACTTGTTTGGCCAGTAGGACATTAGCCAATGTGTTTCAAGAATAAGTGCCCTCAACAGTGCCTGTGCGTTCAAACTTGATGGCTCGCTTTCTCGGGACCCTGAGCCCACCATATGAATGAACCTCGACAGAATGTTAGGTGAGGAGAGACACACGTAATTGTCATTCTTGTCACAATGTCCAACAGCTTACCAACTGTCCACAATGTGACTGAGGGCGCCCTGGACTTGCAAGCTTCTGTTAACTTGCCAGCACATCAGAGGAACGAGAGTAAGCGCAGCAGAGATGAACTGAGCTGACCCCGATGATAAGCACTTCCCAGGAATCCCGAGAATCATAGGAACTGATAAATGATTGCTGTTTAAGCTATGAAATTTGGGAGTGACTGGTAACACAGCAAAAGCCAACTGATAGATTAAAAAAAAAACAAAACTGACCTAACCAGCAACAATCTGATTGCCCATGAAGAGGGGAATGCTTGAATAAATAGAGACACTTCATGGGAAATTATGCAGCTACTAAGAAAAGGGTAGATATAAATATCCAGACCATCCTTGGTTTTGGCCTCTCCAACTAGATGGTGAGTTTTTGGGGGACAGGAAGCTTGTCTCTACCTTTTGTTGATTTCCTCCACAGCACAGCGGGAGCACCAGTATTTGTTGATTTTTCTGATTGCTCCAAGACTTCATTTTAAAATGTGAAACAAGTGGCCTTTAGTTGAAAGAATTATTCTACTGGTATAGTCTTGAGAATGTGCCATCTGGTGGAATTAGCTCAGCATGTTGGTCTATTGATGCTATAACAGCTTAATTGGCAAAAGCCCCAATGTAATGAGCAATCACATGATTCTCCGGGGCTGACCTGATGGGCATATTATCAGTGCAGTCATACAGAGAGGCCCTGTGCATATGCTCGTTAAACCTCCACCACCAACCACCAGCAATTTACTGCCCAGAGACACACACAAGCAAACAGTCAGAAGGGTCTTCCCTACAGAAATTAAATGATGTGCACTGGGGACCAAGGGCAGCTAGTGTTGCAATTAGCAGCATCTGCAGAATGATTTTGGCTTCTGAGAATCACTTTGTGAAATAGTATTCTCTCCTGAAAGCAAAAGCTGTGTGTCAATAAACATCTTGCATAGGCAAAGCCCCTAGCCCCCTTTTCTATGACTAAATCTTAACTAGGAAGGACAAACCGTGACTCAATTTCATTATCAGCGACATGAAAAAGAATGCCCAAGAAAAGCACGAACAAAAGAACTGGAAAGAGCTCCTAGATAGATGAAAAGTTACGGAGATTCCCCACAATTTAGAACAAGTAGATGAAAAAACAAATGCATGAGAGAAATGAGACACATGAAGAATTAATCCAAGAGATCCCTTATTTGATTGCGTGGATTTTTAGAAAGACGTGTGAAGGTTATTGAGGGGAAAAAAAAAAAAAAAAACCCAGGATGCGAGAAGACACGTGATGCAATGCCATCAAAATGCTAAGGGAAAATAGTGTTCACCCGAGGATTGTGTACACAAAGTGCACAGAATCATGTTTGAGGATAGGATAAAGATCTCAAACATGCAAGGGTCCAAATATCCCCGCACTTCTCTGCCTTACAAAGTTATTTCTCAGTGTGATCCTGCAAAGTGAGGTAGTGCCCCAAGACGACGCGGGGATCTAGTTTACAGTGGCTGGCCAGGAGCGCGGTGGCATGACGCTGAGTGACAGGACACTCATCACTCCATGTTCCCTGTCAGGCGGGGTGTTCAGTGGTGAGGAGAGACCCAAAGACACAGGCAGCTGTGAAGCATCTGACGCCAGTTTGCTGCCTACTACTTCTTAGTAGAACTTTCTTCCTGTGCTTCCTTTTGGCAGTGTTGGGACCATCTATCTTTGTGTTCTCATGCTTTATTCATGCCTCTGGATGGGTTCTGTGTGGTGGTTGTGGTTGTTCATTACAAGGCATCAGACAACTTGTGTCCTTTAGTTCCTGGGCGCTCTCTTTGGGAGGCAGTCTGCCTTTGGGAAGCAAGAATTCTTTGCTCCTCAGTGGCACAAGGTTTCCAGGGGCTCACCTGCTACAGAAGAAACCGATGGGCTTCCAGCAGTGCCCGGGATTGAGGGATGAATTCAAATCCGGGATCAGTATTAACAAGTTCACTTGACTAATACGTAAAGCTTTGCTCTCTCAAAATCTTACCATAAAGTTTACCTCCATTTGTCTGAGCCCCATTTCCTCCTTCAGTGGTTCTGCTATCAGATGTAGTAGAGGGGTGGGCTTGGATGGCCTCACGCAACTCCAAAATCTCCCAGAATTCCCATCACACATAATTGGAAAGCTCCAGTAATATGGTAATTACCATAAAACCATAAAAACCTCCTTGTCACAGCCTTGTCTCTTGCTAATGTTCCCATCCTCTTACCTCACTCTATCTTCCAGCCACATAGAACTTTTTACCCTCTTTCAAGTACCTCAGGCCCTATGTCAATGCTGAGCTTCATACAGCCCAATCCCTCTGTCTGGAGCACTCTTCCAACTTCCTACTCACCTACCTAGAACTTTGTCCCCCAAGAAGTTTTTCCTGAGCTCTCACAGCACTGTCTGTTTCCCAACACAGTACCTGCCATCCTGTGTAAGGGCTTGATGCGTGCTTTCCACAAGACAGTAACCCTTGTGAGGATGCTGACAGTGGCTTATTCGTCTCTAAATATACCGCATCACCAACCACAGCGTCTACATGTGTCAGGTACTCAACAGATACTTGTTGGAGGGATTATCTTGTGTATAGTTCAGGATAAGGAATCTAATTTGCCTTCAATAGAAATGGAATCTTCACTGGAAAAGTAGTCATTTTCTTCAGTTACCTCATGGACATGAAACCATCGGCAGCACCCAATCCTTTCCTTCCCCACTAGCATCCTTCCACAAGCACACCGAGGGATTGATGCAATAAGCAGACTGATCTAAGAGGCAGTAGACTAAGCAATCCAGGGGAACTGCTCTCAACAGCAGCCTGGAGAACAAGTGAATGGCTGGAAATGGAGCTCTCGCTCTCCCGCTCCTGGGCTGCTCTCTGGATCTTGAGGGCCGTGTTCCCGAAATGTAGGCTTGGC
This sequence comes from Talpa occidentalis, assembly GCF_014898055.3. NCBI lineage: Eukaryota > Metazoa > Chordata > Mammalia > Eulipotyphla > Talpidae > Talpa > Talpa occidentalis. The sequence goes on from NW_023601543.1 coordinate 9,264,405, forward strand.
ATGCAGAAGCTTCTGCATATCAGAAGCCAGGCAATCTCTGGAGTCCTAACGCAGGGCTCATGTGTCGGGAAAAGAACAAGGCGGAAGGGAAGGAGAGAAGAACCAAGGAGGCAGACAGGAGAGGGAGCGCGCTTGCTCCATTTCAGGTTGCAGGAGCTTTGTTCAATAACTGAACTTTATCTGTATGATCCGCTCACCTCGTTCCTCCTGTTTTTTTTAAGCTTGGACCCCAGTACCTCAGGCTGCCCTAGTCCTGGACTAGGGAAAATGATGCAGGTTGATACTCCCACAACGTATTGCAGGCCACACAACTACCTTTTTCCTCCTCTCAACTTTCCAACTTTCCTCCTCTCAACTTTCCATCCTGACAGAACAAAGATTAAGAGGAAGTTTTTACATTTTTTAAAAAGACATATATTAACACAACGGAGTCTATTATTGGTAGGATTTCTTGCAGTGAAAACTCGAGCGGCCATGTGAAATTTAGGATTTAAGCATCAGCAATAGGGTGTGACTGACTCTGTCATTGGGGTTCTTCTTGAACTGACTTCCTCATTAAACAGCATATTCCCTCCTTCCATTTGTGGACCTACAGTTTGTCTCAAAGTTCCAATTGTTTTTACATCGACAGCAACAGTTGTGGTAACTGTGGCAAAGTGTACACAGGAATCATTTATGACTCAGATGTTGCTTATCTTTTTGCTTAATTAAGACTGTTCTTATATTTTCCCTTCAAATGTTGATGTCAAAGGGTCTGTTAAGAGATAGCCTCCAGTAGAAAATAACTGAGCACCCTATTCCATGTATATATTATGTCAGTTTCCAAAACCATTCCAACATGCACCTCTTCCGGACTTGCAGTGAACCCGAGGAATGGGCTGAACAGCATCAAAACATGTCCTTTCCAGATAAAGAAGTGGAAGCTCAGTTTGTGTGGCTATCTGTCAACTTTAAACTCTGGATTTAAGAAAGATAGCCCAAGTGCTGGTTGTTAAGGAGAACCTGCGATTAAAAAAAAAAAATTACACCCTAGTTAGGTACAGAAATACACAAGATGAGTAAGGTGCAGTAGAGCAAAAGAAGATACATTTTTTACTTCTTTTCAGAAGACAGAAGGATTCTCTTTCCTCTGAATGAACTAAGCCTGAGGGAAGCCTGGGATTTCCATTCACAGGACCATGATCAAACTGTCTGTCACTGCTCATCTGGTACAGGATAGCTTACCCAGCTGCACACAAATCCTTCAGAGGAAATTGAGCCTTGCATGTTCAACTTCTGAACACTATGCACATAGTGGGAGTAATATCAAAGGAGTCATACAGATAATAAATGTATTAATTTGGAGGAAATAAAAGTTACTAAGCTCATCTTCACGCTGTTAGAAATTCCTTAAGGAACAGTAACAGTTAAAGAGTTAATGTGAAGTTAAGGAAAATACTAAATGAGCCAAGACTATCTGGATAGAAAATAAATGTAACCATGAAAGCTGGAGAAGAGAATAAAAAATAAGATTTTTCTTTTTTAGATGGATTTAGGCCAAAACAAGATCATTCAATACAGAAATATTAGGAAAGGACACGCGCAAAGAGCATTTCTAATAAATATTCTATAGCTGTGAATCCAGGAAGGTTTTGACTTACTGGCCAATGAAAAATGAATGTCTTCTTTCAGGTTTATTTTTGTGTTGCTACATATGCCTATTTTTTAAAAAAAGTATAGTAATGTCTTATAATAAAACATATTACCATTACTTGGGTTAAAATAGAGTTTAGAGGTAACACTTTATACTAAAATGCAAGAGTAAGAAGTTATAGCAGGTAGTCGGTGGAAAAAATCCTGAATTAGAAACCAGAATACCTAAGTTATATATATTGGTCTGAGCCTACCAGTTTTGACGGATATACCAGAAATGCCCATCAGTTCTTCATGCCTTTTCCCATTTCTTAGAGAATGTGCCTTACCTCTAGCATAAAGAGGACAGTTTACTTTCCATGTGCCTCTGTATTCCTGGCCACAGCTGAATTATCTAGGAAAGAAAATCTAATTCAAGCTTGGGCAATCATTCTCTTTTCTGGAAATTTGACCATGTAGACCTGGGACCCAAGGCTTCCATTTGCTGGAGGTGGCCATGTTAGGCCCTATGAAAACAGATAATGGAGCAGAAATGAAGCTTAGGCATGCTGAGAGACACAAATGATGTATATATGTGTGTGACTAAGAGAGAGAGAGAGGGTAAGAGCGGAAGAACAGATGAGCTAGAGATAGATACAGAGGTAGAGATAGCAAGTGACTTCCCTGGCAGAGGGAAGAGTGTGGTAAAGCACAGACAGGCTATAAAAGCATTTACTTAGGGCCTCCCTGGTGGTGCAAGGGGTTACGCACAGCACTGTGAAGCTATCAGCAGCCACTGCAGCACGAGTTCAATCCCCAGTCAGTCAGGGAGCATCCCACATGGCACAGCAGACCTCTCCTATCTCACCTGCTGTTCCCCTCATATTTCAGACTTCCTGTTCTACCCCTCCCTCTGTCTCTGGTGAATCCTCTCACCCCCCACACCTCCGGCCTGTACCCCAGTTCTTGTATGCATAAATATATATTTAAAAAAAAATAAAAATATATAAAATAAAAAAATAAACATTTTTTAAAAAAAGCATTTACTTAGATATGACACATCTACTCACATTTCATTGGTCCAGACAAGCTGTATGACTATGACTAAACTTATCTTCAAGATAAGTTTAGTCATGGGCAAGGCATTTTCCCATGCATTAAGAAGGAAAGAAAATTCAAACCTCTGTGATGAGTGGTAATGACTAACATGTTCTCACACCACTATAGAAGTTCAAGGGAAATCAAGTCAGGTGATGGATAACAGCAGTTCTTTTGTAACTTTAAAGTGGCATTTGATAAAAATTAAAACACATTGAGATACCACCTTACACCAGTAAGAATGTCACGTATCAAAGAAACAAGCAACAACAAATGTTGGCGAGGACGTGGTGAAAAAGGAACTCTCCTACATTGCTGGTGGGAGTGCAAACTGGTCCAACCACTATAGAAAGTTGTCTGGAGGTTGCTCAGTCTACTAAAAATGGAGCTACCATACAACCCAGCAATTCCACTACTGGGGATCTACCCAAAGGACACAAAAACATTGATTCAAAAGAACACCTGTACACCTATGTTTATTGCAGCACTATTTACAATAGGTAAAACCTGGAAACAACCCAAATGCCCAAAAATAGATGACTAGATCAAGAAGATGTGGTATATGTGAATGGGGACACATTGGGACTGTCATTTTCGCCAATGACACTCAACACATGCTTAGGGACTCAGGTCAAGGCCCTTCCGCTCACTGTGTGGGGTCTCTCCCAACAGGTATATATACACAATGGAATATTATTCAGCAATCAAACAAGATAAACTCATACCATTCACAGCAACATGGATGGAGCTAGAAGGAATTATGCTCAGTGAAATAAGCCAGAAGGAAAAAGAAAAATATCAGATGGTTTCACTTATAGCAGGAATATAGAGGAACCCAGTAAGACATCAGTGTAAAAAAATAATTACAGTACAAAACACAACCAAGAGAAAATGGACAATTATACACCAGAGACATCCTGCAGGGGAGGAGGAGGGAGAGGGATCAGAAGGAGGGAGGAGCACCAGGGGCTGAGGTGATGGTGCACAGGTGCATTGGGGAAGGAAACTCTATGGGGACTACACCTGAGGGGGTGGGGGGAAGCAAACATAGTTTAAAAATGAACAATGATGTAAAAAAATAAAAAATAAAGTGGCATTTGAATGTAAGAGATAATCATAAATAATGGCATACTACTTACCTATCTACATCTGGAGTCCCTTATACCCATTTCACAAACCAATTCTAGGCAGGGAGTGACACAGGTAGGTTAGGATGCATAGTTTTTAATTTGTTCCGGCTTTCGTTATTGGTATGCAAATCATTATCTAGGCCATCTAAAGTTGTTCTCCAGTCATAAAGTTCCATGTTAACAAATAACAAGGTTTTTTTCACTGAAACAAAAAAAAAAGAAAAAAAAAAGAAAACCTGCTAAGGGGGCAGGATCTTGGCCTTGTAAAATATCATTTTGTTTTGTTGATACAGTAACCTGAAGGCAGGCAGAGGTAACAGCTTATTTCACATGTTCCCTTTTCATCCCTCAGAATCAAAAACTTCCCTCTCTCTCACACACCAAACAATCTATCAAATGTCCTAGGATCAAAATGATTGCTAATCCTTTTCAGACAGGAAGAGGAAGTCAGTGGTTTTTAGCAGCCACAGAAGAGAGAAATGGGCCAGTGTGGTTTCAAAAGGAAGAGCTCTCTCCAGTGAACGACGGTTAGTCAAATGGCAGGTAAGCTGAAAGAGGAGACTGGATCTCTCGTGTCCATTAGGAGACTGGGCATGACTTGAATGGTATAGAGGAGACTGTCTTCTTCATGCCGACTTCAAATGATGGGTAACATATAATGAAACTGAAAATAGATGCGGTTTTATGTTCTTTCAGACTTAGGCATTTGTGTATTATCTGACAGGGAGATAATTTGGTTAAGTCTACTTCATACTCCCCTTCCTATTAAGGGTTACATTCTAATTGTACATGTGACAAATTAATTTTTCCAAATAAGGATATTAAATAAATGGATTATGACCCAATTACTGGCTATTATAATCTTCATAAAGGAGGTAATTTTATCACTACAAAAGCAGGAAGGACATAATCCTAGAATAATGAACAACTGGCCCTCTATATCTCCCTTAGAAAGCCCAAAACACATTTTTTTATAAAAACTCATATTAATTGGGGGAAAATGTGATTCTGGAAAGTTGAAAGCTAGTGACAGAAATATTGTTGTGAGTCATGTGTACATTTATTCTGAGGATATGGCCTCACTGATGCCAGGAGACCCCAGTATTTTGTATCCCTTACATGGAATAATACTCAACATCATAATTTTTCTAGACTGATTTTATAAGCCTCAAGTCTAAAAGGAATGTAGAATGTCAAAAAATGAAAACTCTTGGGTCTAATAGGGTTTGCTGAAAAAAAAAAAAAAAGAGTTCCTTACAGAACTCAGAGTTTGTTTGGATTGGCATTTTGCTCAGCTATTCATTATACTAAAATGTTCATCCCACCAGCCTCTTTTGCAGCTAAGTGTGGGTCTGTGATCCAGTTCTAGAAGATGGGATGTACTCGGTCATGACTCCTCTGTTAGGGTGGAGACATTAGACACTAGATAATAAGCAAAACCCAGGTCAAGATCTGGCTTACTGTGGGTCTACTGGGCCCATGAACCCACCTAACAGTCACTGCCCTGGTCCCAAATGCATCACTCGATTGGCATATGTGGCTGTTGGAATAACCTATACACTGGGGGCCCTTGGTCTGCAGAGTAAGATCTGCCTCCTCAGCCCCAGGTGATGATGGTAAATTCATACCAGTACTGTGTCCTGGGTGGGATCAAGGAGAAATTGGCACCACCATTACAGATGTGGAGGATGCACAGCTTGCAGTTCCCATCTCAAGTATAAAGATACATAAATGTATCTCCATTTAATTCACCAGTCTAGTCTTGGCTGAAAAGGAAGATTCGGGATAATTACCATAAACGACCACAAACTCAAGCAAATGGTAGCTGAAATCCCAGCTGCAGTCTAGATATGCTTGTTAAAGGAGATTAATATGGTTCTAGGTACATGACTTGTGCCCACGGATTTGGCAAATTCTTTTCTATCCCAATCAGAGAAGATCAAAAACAGTTCACATTCTCAAGGATGAAAATCAATACACATTTGCAGTTTTGCCCTTGGGCTATGTAACATCTCTGACCCTGTGGTGTAGTCTGGCGAGACCAGGACCGCCTGTACATCCTGCAGAACAGCACATTGATCCTATGAATCAATTACTCCATGTTAATTGGGCCATAACAGCAAGAGATGGTTAGCATGCTGGAGACCTTGGTGAGACATATGCAATCCACTCCAATAAGTGGAATAAAAATACTAAAAGATTCAGGAGTCTGCCAAATCGATATAGCTTTTCTGGGTCTAGTCAGGAGTGTGCTGTAACCTTCTTAGCCAAGGAAAAGGCAAATGGTTGCACTTGCTCCCCCTACTACAAGTAGGAATTTGGGTTCTGCTGGCAGCATATATCACAGCTTGCAACATTGTTCCAATCCATATACCAGGTGAAAAGTAAAGCTACCAGTTTTGCCTGAGACACAGGACAGGAAAGAGATCTGCCCCAGGTCAAGGTGCAAGAAGCTCCTGCTGCTTGAGCCATTCGACCCCCCAGACACTATGGTTTTGCAGCCATCAGCGAGGGGGACAGATGTTACCTGGAGTCTGGGGCAAGCTTAACAAGGAAATTGCAATATGGGAACCTGGATGTTTGAGGTAAGCCCACGCCACATACTCAGGGCAGTTCACAGTTTTTGAAAAACTACTCTTTCATGGCACTGGCAACTGATAAGAGACAGAAACCGAACCTAGGACACCAATCTGACCAGGCATCTGGAACTTCTCATCCCGAGTTGGGTTCTGTCAGATCCAACAGTCATGAGGTCTGGTGAGCCCAGAAACAACCCCTCATGAGAGGGAAGTGCTGAGATCACATGCAAGAATGACCAGAATGTACCAGAAAGTTGCATGCAGTTCAGACTCCAGTGTCATCTGCCACATTCACCACCTTGCCCTCAGCCAGGCCAATATGATGAACTGATGCTAGAATTTTGGAAAAAGAAAAACCAAACTTGATCTTCATTTAAAATTGGATTGGTTTGGTAGATGAATGTAAACCAAAAGTGGATGGTAGCTGCAATACAGTCTCAGTCAGGGCTGGCCAGGAAAGACAATATCAAGGGAAAATTTTCCCTGTGGGTGGAGTTTCAGGCAGTCCAGCTGACTGTCCACTTTTTGTAGAAGGAGATGTGGTCAGAGATTAAAATATCTACACAGACTGTTTGTCTGGATGGTAGGGGCCTTAAAAGAAAGAAAAGATAGAAAGATCTGGAAAAAAGAACTCTGGAGTACAGCCATGTGGAAAGACGGATTTGAGTGGGCACATGTGAAGATCTTTGATTCACATTTTAATGCTCACCAGAAAGTATCTACTATGGGATATGCACTGAACAGCCAAATTGATAAGATGACTTGAACAGTTGATATTAGCTAACTTTTGACATCATCTACCCTACAAGTGCAGAGTAGGAGCAAAAATTGAGGCTACATACACATGAACCCCACAGCATGTGTTTCTACTCACCAAGGCTAACCTAACATTCTGCTGGTGTTGAAAATGTACAACTGGCCAGTTGTAGAGGGCAACACTGAGCTCCCAATAGGGAAGCTTGATGATATTAATTAGTCATGAGTACAGCAAATAAGTTCCTTTTCATCCTGAAAGGGACAGTGGTTTGTTCTCAGAAACAGATAGGAATCCCAGGCACACCATAGTGAGGCAATTTAGGAAAACAAGAAATTACAAGCTGATGAGCTGTGAGTTGACTACGTGAACAAATGAAATTGGATCACAACTAAGTCACCTGGCTCCCATTTGAACAAGAGACCCGGACCACTGAATCAGGCCAAAACTTTTCTTCTGGCACTGGTTTCTCCCCTGAATGAGCTTCTAATAAAAATCCTTTCCTAGTTTACTGAAACTGGTGAATTCTTTGTCCTAGAGGGTCTCAGGACCCACATATTTTGGGGTCTATAAAAGTAGCAGATACCATTTCTTTACTTCTCAATGAGCACCTCTCCCACCCCCTTCAACATTCAGCACATTTCTTCGGTGTGTATACTGCTCTTTAGTATCATGCTCTTGACAGTAGGAAAGTATTTCTCTTAACTCTGTGGGAAATGAAGCTAATTAAAACTGATTTCCCAAGATGCTGATGTATAACCGAGTTCACGGTAATTTTTTTTTTATAAAAGATTTTTATTGAATCTGGAAAACCTGATTCTTAAAAATAAATTGCTTGGTGTCCTTATTTTTAATATAAGAGAAATCAAGACAGAGGCTAGAACCTGAGGAGGAACTTTCATTCATGTGAAAAGTTAAGGTACACTCAAGAGTGAATGCTAACGTAAACCAGGACTGGGTGATAATGCAGTGTAGGCTCAGTGATTATAACAAATCGACCACTCTGGCATACAGTGAGATGGTGTGGGAGGTTGTGTGTGTGCTTGAGGAAAAGTATGTGGGGAGTGCTTCCCCTGGTGGCACAGGCAGTTGAGTATTGCACTGTGAAGCTGCCCGCAGCCTCTGCAGTGCTGGTTCGAACCTGGCCGGCCGGCGAGGGTCCCACATGGTGCGGCAGACCTTTCCTGTCTTGCCCACTGCTCCCCTCAGCAGTGTATTTCGTCAGTCTGCCTGTTCTGTTCCCTGCTCTGTTTCAGGTGAATCCTCTCACCCTCCCGCACATCTGGCCTTACCCCAGTTCTTGTATAAATAAATAAATAAATCTTTTTAAAAAAGAGTATGTGGGAGCTCTCTACTTAATTTCAAATCTAAAATGTATCTCTATAAAATAAAGTTTTTTAATTAACAAAATTTCAAGTCAATCAACTAAAAAAAACTTCAGGTTTTCTAGTTAAATTGTAACTAAGAACATGTGTCTAACAAATGAATCAGCTACTGACATCTTACCCAGCCATTTTCTGGAAAGCAGTACATGCCTTTGACACTGCAGAAACTGATTAATTGGTATATCACTGCTTTGGACATGTTGATAAACATAGTATGAAAAAGAGGTCTAAGGTCAAATAAGTATGGAAGCACTGAGCTTAAACAAATCAAACAGCTCTCACTACACCAGATCGCAGGGTGCTGCGTTCAGAAGCAGAAATATTTTCAGAAGCACTTCTCAAACTTATTTGACAATGGAACCCCATAATATACCCTTGGAAACACAGTTCAGATTATGGGGAACCACTGGAAAGGGTTTTCATAAGATAGTAACATGATAAAATACTTGAATTTTAGAAAAATCCCTCCAGGAACAATGTAGAGTTATAGGTGATTCAGAATTTGGGTTGGGAGCCACCCAAGGGGTTATTGTAGGAGGGTAGGTCTTGGAACCCCTCTAGGTCATGTTACTCTGTGTACTGCAATATCACAATCCCAGAGGGGAGCCTTAGGGAAGATTTCAGGGATTGTGCTCCAAGCATTAAAATGAGTATTTGTACATGGCATGAGTTGGCATAATTATGCTTTGAACCATCTTCACATAGAAGTGCGTGGGGTGCTAAGGTCCTGTTGTCCACTTCTATAAGCTATGCTTATTGTGTTTCTATGGTAACAACGCCTCTGCAGCTGCTGCTATTTCAATGTAATTGATTGAGACACCACATTGCAATTGTAGGGCTTGAAAATTGTCTTACACTTGTTTCATAAAGGTGATTGTGGCTCCTTTAGCATCCAGCCTATCTGTAAAGAAAACAAGGGCAACAGTTTCTTAATAAAATAAAGGGAAATTACTTGGTTTCCTGAGATTTAAGTAGCTTTAGAACAGCCTGGCTTCCTGTCAATTGTCTGATTATCTGCAAACAGTGACTCCTGTAAATATTTTAAGCTCAGTTCCTTGGTACCAATTTCTCATTGAGCTGGAATCTGCTCAAAATTTGTATAATTTTGCATTGATTTTACTGGCCAAATAGTTTAAATTTCAGCTGATTTTTTTTTTAAAAGCTACAGAATGGGGGTCTAGGTGTTAAGTCTCAGCACTATCATCACGGTGACCTGAGTTCAATCCCTGGCTAGGGAGCTAACCCACATAGCGCAGCAGACCTCTCCTGTTTTACCCGCTGCTCCCCTCAACAGTGTTTCCTTAGATCTGCCTGCTCTGCTCCCCACTCTGTCTCTGGTGAATTATCTCACCTCCTGCACCTCTGACCTATAGCCCAGTTCTTCTACACAAACCCCCCCCCCAAAATCTTTAAGAAAAAAAAAAAAGCTACAGAAAGGAATTTAGGTACAACCACCACTTTTTATACTCTATGTCTCTGAAACACCCACACCAAATTGGGTACTACAACAACTTCATCTCACACACTGCAGGATAAAATACCTGAAAACGACAGCCACTGAGAACAACAATACTGAGAGCAAAATCAGAGCCAGGATATGAGAATGGAAAGTGAACTGGGCTAAGTGTTGAGAGGCAGGGAGTTCTTCCTTTTTACTTGTGGCCAACTCTCTGTATCACCTTGAACCATGGACTTCATCACCAAGTATGTTATTGTCATCTGTAAAATGGGTATGCTAACGCCTACAATACTGTTCTCATTAGAATATTTTGAAATAATTGTTAATATAATTTTATATTTACAGATTCACCATAGTTACCTGATTCATTCAAGTGGTCATTCTTTCAACAAATATCACTGAGAACCTACTATGTAGCTGGCTTTTTGCCAGGTTTTGGGACTACATAGAGCTCTGCCCTCAGGAAACTGTTACTCTAGTGAATGGCACCAATCAATAAAAAGAAAACAATTAAAGTACAATGTAATAAATGCTATGAGAGACACAAGTTCAGAACCACTATGAAATTCTTGCAATGGCCCTGTGAGACAAGTGGTGATCACCACAATTTCATAGGCAAGGAAACTGAGGTTCAACAAATAAAGTGATCTGGTTAATGGTAGCCTTAGAACTTGAACCCAGTTCCTCTGATCCTTGGTGTAATGTTCTTTCCAGTGGAGAACCTTATATGAATTTCCAAACCAATCAAAGTGAATTGTGTGTGTTGACAATGCAGAGACAATGTAGAGCATCATCTTGACAAGGCAACAGTTCCAGAGCAGGACTTAACAAAAAACCTGTGGGGGTGGAAGTGTTGCAGTGTGATCTCCATGACAAAGGGAGCTTCCCTGTTCACTGCCCCATCCAATGAAGGGCATAGTTGAGCAGGGAGGAGAAGCTGAGGAAGATTTGCAAGAGGGGACTTGAAAACTTGGAGGAGTAGATACATGGAGCAGACATGTGAAGGAGGGTGCACTTGCTTCTTGGCTTTGGACTTACACCAGGGACTTAGGTGACATGGAAGGAGACACTTGGAAGAGAGGTGTCTGAGAGACCCGTGGGGAGACTGACAATGGCAGACTTTAACTTGATTTGTACTTTGATTTTGCTCCTTTCATCCCAGACTTGCCTGACCGTACCTCTACACCTTTCTTATGGTTCCCCGCCACAAGGTGCCTTAGACTGTGGCAAGCTTTCAGGCCTTGGCTGCCCTGCTTTGGACCCTGTTTGGCCGGGCATTTACCCACAATAGTTATTGGGTAACTATTATCCTTTCTTTTTCTAGGCAAACGATTGAAGTTCTTTTCTATTAAAGGTGTTACACACTGAATATGTTTTGTCTTTATTCAGCAGATGGTAGAACCCATTTAAAGCAGGCAGGTTAGAGGGTTCCAGGATACCCCTTATTCTGAATACTAACAGAAGTTTGAGTAGATGAGATGATTATATTTGAAATTAATTGAGGAATCATGTAATAAGAGACTTGGTAATCTCTTAGTACTGGAAACACTATCAGTTCCAGAACATTTAGGAACGTTCATACTACAGGGGTGTAGAGCTAGACCCCAGACAAAACTTATGAAGCACTGTGGTCCCTACATCACTGAGGAAGGAGGACACTTTACATCAAAGGCTAAGGTTATTGACCTAGTCAAAGGCATGCACTTTTGAATTAACTAATTTTGAATGATTTTATTTTAGAGAGTCATAAGCAAAAGAAAAGTGGTAGAAAAAAGAGAAAGATATTGGGGGAAGAGGGAACCTAACCCCTGTCTGTTCCATTACAGAGAACTAGTTGCAAGGAGAAGCGGAAGTTGCTTGAGCGTGGGGAAGGGAGATGTGAAGGAAGAAACGGGAGGGCGTGACAGAGTAGAAGATACTTGTCACTACGTACTGAAGAGAGGGGGAGACACTGAGAGGAATGGGGACTTAGGATGGGACTCTCAGGCAATTGTAGGCGTGAGGCTTAATGAAGTAGGCAGGGTGAGGCAGGCAGGTTAAAGGACAAAGGCAGAAGATAACATCCTAAAATGTCCTAAGCCCAGCGAAGAGGCGCGTCATCATCATAGTTAAGAGAAATGTACAGGGCAGTGTTCCTTTTCTCTATGCCAATGCCTATTTGCATATTTTGTCTCTTTCTCTGTGTCTCCTCTTCCTCCTAACAGTTTAGAACTCTTACCCTCACAAAGCCTTTCCAATGAATGTTTTCATACTACAATTCTATCATGTTGCAGATGAAGAAACTGGGTCACAGAAAAGCAAAAGTACTTGCCAAGGTCACTCAGAAGTAAGTGCAGGATGTGAGCTCTCATGACTCCCGAATGAATTAACAAAGCTGAGATTACAGCAGATCGTAAATACATGACATTTTGATTGGCATCTTCCTGAGGAAATGTTAGGGACTTGCCTTCATTTCATTAGCAACACATTTTCAAGTCATCTCTTAGGGTTGGTTGCTTCTGAAAAAGATTTCCACAGATGGCTAACCCCATCTATTTTGTTTTCAATTCTTATTATCCCAATCAGACTGACACTGCCTGACCTTGTCCCCCAATTCTGGAGACTCATCTTATGAGGAGGCTTGTAGCCTTCTCTCCCTGATGAACTTTCCTACAAATATAAGGCAGTGAAATTATTTTAATAATGAGTCTGGAGAATGCCCTCTGTTTCACCTTTTGTTACATGCTGTTTTCGTTAATGGCGCAGCTAGCCTGATGCTTGGAAAAACACAGTTTAAGCTCTGTAATCTCTTTCTTGCCCCACTGACCACACTGAATAATTTTCAGCTCTTCCTTTTATGGTTTCTCCGCAGATATGTGGAGACAAATACCCTGCCCACTTACCAACATTCCTCTCAGCTGCACAGATCAAATCGAGGTCCTGGAGGCAGGAGATTGATGGCAGAGAACTGTGTCCTAAAGATGGCCAATTAGGCGCTGGTTAGACGAGCTATAGCTTGCACTGCATGAGGTCAGACCATATAATTTTTATAGGTGCCTGTGATATGTTTGTATTATTTATTATCCGTTTGTAGGATGTTCTGAGCTGTGCTAGCCAGCGTCTGACCTAAGGACTTGTTCTCAGATTTATCTCCATCAGCCTGACTGGGCAGAGGAGCGGATGCACGGGAAGCTGAAATGCATGCTATAGTTCTTGCTTTTAGATGCATGCTACTCACAAGTCAAGTGACAATTCCAACTAACACCTGCATTCTGATCAGGGCTTCCAGAAGACGACAAATTCCCATGTGTGAGGATTTTTCTTTTTGGGATTTTGGTTGATGAGTGAATTTTTCCTATCTCTCCTTTTAGTGAAAAAAAGAAGTCTTGTAACACTTGAACACAGGCAGTAACATGGCTACCTAGGGACAAACACAAGAGACTTCACCCCATTTTACTAGACGAGCTGTGGGAACATGGTATATTGTCAAGAGAGTCACAAGAGGGTCTGAGAGAGGGCAATGAATACAAGCAGGAGGTTGATTGTGGAGACTTTTGCATTTGGTAGCAACTTGAAACATTTTTAGGAGCCATTTTTAGGAGAACTGTAAGTATGATCAAAGACCAAAAGGAAAGGTTGCGGGCCAGGATGCATGGGGTGGTTTGAAGGAAGGCTGGGTAACTGTTTCCACACATGGGATAGAGCAGAGCAGCAACAGTTTCTTACTGCAGACTCAATAATAACTGGAAAAGGAAATCACAAGAGCTTGGGGAATGTGAGTGTTGGAGTCTGAAACACATCCAAGGCCTGTGTCATTCTTGAGGATTATTATCCACGAAGCACCCCATGATTGCATTAAAACTACCCATCAGGTTGGTGCTATTATTATCACCATTTTGCAAAGGAAGACTCTGAGACTTGAAGAGGTAATTAATTTGTTGAAGATCATATCGAAAGTGAGACATCAAGAAGATTTCAACCCAAGCTTGACTCCATAGCCTACTCTAGTAGGCTACTATTCTAGGAGGTTTTTACACCTCTTCAAAGATCACTTGTTACCTTCCTCTTTTGGACTTTGAAAGACTGGAGTAGCTGTGGGTTGGCCTAAGTGCAGCTTTTTCTACCTCTTTAATACCTGAGCAGAGACCAAGAACATCCTGACCCAGTTTCATACAGTATTGCCTTCAGGAGATTTAAACTTTCTATCAAGAAGCCACCAAAAGCAAGAATGGATGACGACTGAAGGTTTTCTGAGATTCTGCTACTTACTGGCTTTTTCTTCCATAATAATATAAACCAAAAAATGAAAAGAAATGATGGGATCCAGGAGATATTACCTTAAAGTGTTAAAATGCTTGGCCAAAAATTCTGAATGGCTGAATAGCCTTACTTTAAAATCGATACTGTTCTCCTGATCCTGGAGTGTGGCAATCTGGGGTGTCAGTAGCAACTTCTGTCAGAGGAACTCAGAAGGGTGCATGTTCAGGGAAGCTATACAGACCGCATTCAAGTGCTGGTCACAAAACACATTTGCAACCTGGGAGGGCATGATTCTGTGAACATTGCTGCATATATCCTACTACAGGAGAGCAGAATAGCCCACCCCCAAATAAGACTCTTTGGCATAAGGATGATTTTGAGCTGGTTATTTTTAAGAAAGAGTAGGTATAGGAAAGTTCTGAGAACCTAGTACAAGTTATCCTTTGGTAAGATACTTTTACATTTATAAAGGAAACACACATTTGTAAGGGTTTCTCAAGGGTAACTAAATCTTTAGAAACTTATCAGTGGAGAGGGCAGTAGTGGAAATCTGCATAGTTCCCATATCTTCATTTGCTGTACTTTGCCAGATGACCTCCCATAACTGCCCCCCCCAACCTGTTTTTGTGCCTTTAACTGCAGATGGTATTTAAGGTGGTGGATTGGGCCATTTTAGGGAGTGACTCAGTTTTCTTGGATCTTTCTCATTTATATAGGAGGTACACGTGTTATTAAATTTCTGTTTGTTTTTCTTCTATTAATCTGTCTCTTACTAGAGTGTGGGATTTCCAACCAGGAACCTAGAAGGGTGGAGGTATAACTATTTTTCCTCCCCCTTCCTGTTCATCCCCTTCCTCTTTGTCTATAGCAATTCTGTTACCAAATTGGTCTACAACTATGTTAGATGATATCTAACTAAATATGAAGTTTTTTAAAAGATTTATTTTTATTTATTTATGCATACAAGAACTGCGGTGCAGGCCAGAAGTGCGGGGGGTGAGCGCATTCACCAGAGACAGGGTGGGGAGCAGAAGAGGTGGATCTACTCAAATACACTGCTAAGGGGAGCAGCGGGCAAGACAGGAGAGGTCTGCTGCGCTGTGTGGGTCAGCTCCCTGGCCGGGGATTGAACTCATACTGCAGTGGCTGCGGATAGCTTCGCAGTGCTGAGACTTTAACCACTGTGCCACAAGGGAGGCGCAGTATGATGAAGTTTTTACAAACAAATCTGGATCCAAGTTTCCTGTGGTCCCATGTGGGCTTGTGAGGGACTGAAGTGATGGATTCTTTTATTAGTGAGAAGATTCTTCCATTCTCATTTCTCTACCCTTCAAATTCACTCAACAGGACTGTATCAAGGACCTATTGTGTTCCACATTAGGGACACAAAGATAGGTAAGACCACAATTTTGTCTTCAAGGACTTACTATCTAATAGGATGAAATGAAGTCATCCCCGGGCAAGAGTAATAAAATGTTACAGGTGATGTTAAAACGACACAAACTAAAATAGCTCTTATGTCTAACACTCGAAAATTTTAGCAACACAGTAAGTTGCAATTGCAATATAAGCTGTGACAGTTGGCATTACTTTTTACTGTGCAAGTACCTAACTTAAACTTTGATTGCCAACACTTCCAATTTGAAGCTCCCCATAGACACACATTGTCAGCCACATGACTAGATGAACAGTAAGGCTATTACCCACACCGGGTTCCTTTGGTTTAGAGATCTTGGTTGTTTTGAAAAGTGACCATTTGGGCTGCTTGTTTTTCTCTTCCTGCACTTTAAATTCCCACCTTTATGTTTTTAATTCACTAATAAAGAATGATCCTGTGAAGCCCTAAGTCCCTACCCATGACCTCAATAAAGGGAAATCCAGTCATCCCCATGACTTGCTGTGTGCCCCCCCACCATATCTTTTGTACATACCAGGACTTATAAGTCATAAACCCTATCATTCCAAAGTTTCTTGGTGGGTAGTGCTGAAGGGCATTTTGCAATCATAAGAACTACAAGGGCCAGTCCAGCCGCAACACTAGTTATTGATAAACTGAGTGTGGCACCTAATAGCAATGACATTAGAGTACAGCCAAGTACTAAATGAATACCCATATGTACATAAGTAAGATTGGATAGATAAAGGGGGAGAAAGGATAAATCTTCCTGACAGAATTCTAATTGAAAATGCATAAGGAATGAGAGAAGTAAAGTTACTATTAGAACACGCTAGTGAGAAGTGCTGCAGGCAAGATACAATGAATGGTAAAATTAATTGGTGAAACTTAAGGTGAACTAGGATATTTGTATAACCTGAAAGTATACTCCCACATATTTATTGGCCATTGTGGTGGTTTTAACAAATGTCTGCAATTTCTTTAATGCCCTATGCTCTAGAAAGTCAAATTTCATCCTTCTATTTTTGAGTGTGGGCTCGCTTCCAATGAACAGGGTATGACAAGGGAAAGAGAAATACTTTACAGTGGAAAAACATGACATGTTAAAAAATATCTAAACAGTACTCTTCAGAAGTGTCAAGGTTATGAAAAACAAAGAGTGAAAAACTGTCACAGACTGGAGGAAAGTAAGGAGACATGACCACTAAATGTAGTATAGAAACCGGGATTGTACCCTAAAACAGAAAAAAGGGGATCCATGGAAAAACTGATAAAACCCAAGTAAGCTCTGTAGCTTATTGAATAGTATAATAATAATGTCAATTGCTTAATTTTGATGAACAGACAAATGATTTGGTAAGATGTTAACATTAGAGGAAGCTAAGGGAAGGGCTTATGGAAACTGAACTATCTTTGCAGCTCTTTCATAAATATAAATTTAAAAATACAAAGTTAAAAAAACATTATAAGTGCACGAAAATAAAATCAGTGTTTGAATATTACTGAGGAGTTTTCCAGAGGAGATGGGGCTTGAGTTGAGTATTAAAGGAAAAGTAGAAGTTCGCTAGGTAGATGAGGAGAGAGAGGCCACTGTAGAGAGGACACTCTAGGTGAGTGAACCCTCAGGGAGGCTTGCAGAGGTATAAGGTATAGAATAGCTAACAAGTTTGAAGAAATAAACTAGTTTCAGGATTTGGAATTTCAATTTCTTAGAGATACACTGTCCTAGATTTTTCAACTCTCACTGAAAATGTTCTGTCTCAAGCGAGCTGACTCTGCATACAGGGGTGGATGGTGAACTTCTCAGCTACTTTCATCTTCTCTTCTGGGTATTTTCTTCCTCTGTCTGTGTTTGCTCACTGCTTGTGAACTATCACTCTGGCAAGCAGAGATATGTATATGGGTGAGAAATTAAAATGGAAAGAGCTAGTGGTGAGCTCTATTTATAATTTGAATAGTCTCAGCTGAATAAAATAGTCAGGTTGTTAAGACTAATGCCTTGAAACAATAGGGAAAAGCTCCATTAGACTAATAGCAGGGGACCATACTGGGGCTAGGGAGGCAGTGGATGAGGAGACTTGAGAAAGGGCCTAAAGCGAGTGAACTGCTCCCGGATAGCAGTCCTCTTGGCCCACTCCCCACAGGCCCAATCCTTTTTCTTTCCCTAGTGCATCTAATAAGCTGCTGGGGAACATAAATGTCAAGGAAAGAACAGAACCATGTTCTCCAGGAATTTATAGTAGAACATCTACCCCCCGAGACCACGAGATGAGACGTAGACTACTGAGATGGGGAGACACAGGACAGATCAGGGCAGGTGTCCTCTGCTGTTCCACACCCCAGGGGCTTCTGAGCCAGGACAGCCTTTCATCATTCCAGGCAGATTTCAGGCCCTTCGCTCGAAGGATAACTTATGTCTTACTCTCTTTGAAAAGCTGTAAATGGACAAAAACCTGATTAGTGCAGTGCAGAACAGAGAGATGTGAAGACTCTTGGCCTCAGGGAGAAAGAAGACGTACTAGAGGTTCCAGGACTCTGACTACCTCAGATACTGGCTTTTGCCCCATGCCAGGGCTCCATTCTTCAGTAGATGGGCAGTCAGCACAAAGAACCCAGAGCTGGGGGCAAAGCTGGAGATGTGCCATTTCACTGGGGGAAGGCAATGTTACAGAGGGACAGTGAAGTCTTAGAAAAAGAAGAGAAAGCCATTAGAAGTGGGTAGAAGGCCTAGGGAAGACCTCTCCATCTCTGGCCCCAAAGAAGACCAACTTCATCCTCCTTCCACTGGTTATTCCTACTCCTATCACACCGCATTGCCTTTTCCCATGAGACTGTTTGCAAAATCAGTTGTTCCTGCTGAGCTACTCTCCTTTCAGAGAGAAATAAAAATCTGTCTGCCATGTGGGGTAGGGGTGAGAGAGAGGGGCAAGGATCGAATTTGGCACACTTGTGAGATTTATGTAGGGTGATCGGGAAGGGTCTCACAGAAGAGGTGACACTGGAGCACAGAGTGGAGGTGTTTATGTTGATATTCTGGAGAGCATTCCAGTCTGAAGGAAAACAATTAAAAAGACCCCAAAATAGAAGTGTACCTGGTACATTTGTTAAGCAGCAGGGAGACCACTGGGGCTAGAGTAGAAACAGTGAGGGAAAGAATGGAATAAAATCAGAGAAATAGCCAGGGGACAGATCCTTAAGAACTGTTTGGGCATGATTAGGCCTTAACTTTTACTCAGAAAAATGGGGACGAATGGTAGGGGCTTAAGCACAAGAATAACAGAATCTTATTTACATTTCAAAAGGACGTGCTAAGCTATGTCTAGATAAATATGCAGGACAACTTAGAAGGGTACTGTGGAGGTTCACTTGACACCACCTAAGTCAAAGAATTGGCCAGAACTTTGCACACAGTGGGAAGGACTTGGAGTCTAGCGCTAAAGCAAAATGTCCACATCCTATATTTTCATCTAAAAATTTCACAGATATTTGGGATTTTTCTTTTTGTTACAATAGTGTGTGTAGCTCGGTGTGTCATTCTAAACAATGCTTAACATCTTTTTTTTTTAATTTTATTTTTATTTATTTGTTTATTTATTTGTTTGTTTGTTTATTTATACATGCACTGGGTACAGTCAGAAGCACGAGAGGGTGAGAGAATTCACCAGAGCCAGAGCAGGGAGCAGAGCAGGCAGAAGGACCGAAGTACACTGCTGAGGGGAGCAGCGGGCGGCAGGAGAGGTCTGCGCGCCATGCTGGACCCTCCTCCGGTGGCCGGGGAGCAGCCGGGGATCGAACCGGTGCTGCAGAGGCTGCGGGCAGCTTCACAACCCAGCGCTCAACCGCTGCACCACCGGGGAGGCCCTCTGTGTGTCATTCTAGATTGCATTCATAGTGAATCCCGGGAGGAATGATTATTATAATCATAGAAACATTAGAAGGAATTTACAAGTGTACTTGTCTGATGAAGATAGAGAGATGGATGAATCATGGTAGTTATGGTAAAAACGCCTTTCACTGCTTTAGAAAGAATACGACTATATATCTGTTTCTATCCATCACCACTCTGGCTAGAACTTCATAGTATCTCAAACTCAACATACACAAAATGAGCCCAAACAGCAAATCTGCTGTGATCTAGGCTATTTCCCTTTCCCTAACACGTCAAATTCATAACCAATTTTTGGGACATCTACCTCCAAATTATCTCTGGATTACAATCACTTATCTGAATCTCTACCACCACCTCCCTACTCCAGGCTGCCATTATATCTCGCTTGAACTACAGCAATTTTCTTCTCTTTGGTCTTTTGATTTCTAGTTCTCCATCGTCTACCCTCCCCCAATTAAGCTTCTATGCTGTAGTCAGAAGAATTATTCTAAAATGAAAATCTGACCTTTTCATAGCTCTTCATGCCTTCAGGACAAAGACCCTAGTTTCTTGCTTAACTTATAAGGTCCACAGAGATTTGGATACTATTTGCCTCTGTAGTTTCAACTCCTGCAAAACCTCTCTCTTCAAATGAGTTATGTTCTCTCAGCTTACTCAAACATGCTTAGCAACTATGATGGTTAATTTTATGTGTCAACTTAAGTGGGTCACTGGGAGCCTAGATATTCGATCAAATATTATTCTGAGTGTATCTACAATGGTATTTATAGATGAGACTAACATTTAAATCAATAATCTGGGTGAAACTGATGCCCTCCATTATGTGGTGGGTCTCATTTAATCAGTTGAAAGCTTGAAAAGAACAAAGAAGCTGACCCTCCCAATGAGTAAAAGGGAACTCCTGCCCGACCACTGAGCTGGGACATGAATCTTTTTCTGCCTTCAGACTTGAACTGAAACAATAATTCCTCTCGGGTCCCCAGGCCCTGGTTTTTAGACTGAAACTGCATCATAGGTTCTTCTGGGTCTTCAGCGTGTTGCCTGCATATCTTGGGAGTTGTCAGTATCCATAACTGTGTGCATCAGTTTCTTATAATAAACCACATTATTTATGATCAATCAATCTTATCTATGTATCTATCTATCTCTTGTTGAGTCTGCTTCTTTGAGGAATCCTAACACACCTACTAAATGCTAAGACTTGTGCTAGATCCTGTGGAGATTGAGTTTGACCATGTGCTTAAATATAGGGTATGGTGTTTTTACCATTATTAATATCATCATCATTCTGATGAGTTACAGCTCTGCGACAATTGAACTCAACTTAGCAGCTGATATATGTCAACTGTCAAGCTGTGTGCACTTGTTAAATTTTGTCCTACTTTTTATGAAAAGAAAGCTACTAACATTAATATAATAAGCCAAAGGATGTTTCTTCAGCAATATGGAAGGCTATTCACTTGTCTCAAGACCCTCTAGTCATACACCATGCTTAATATATCCAGGATAAGCATTCCTGCCTTCTGGGATCATAAAACAGTTCAAAGTCAGCTGACTCACTCATAAATACAGTCTGCTTATGCTTCAAGGACATTTTTACATATTGTTCCAGGACAGAGCAAGGTGAAACTTTCATATGTAGGTTGGTTTGGTGCAAGTCTTGAAATGGTCTTTGGGATTTTTAGGAAATTGAAGGAGTCATGGGGATTTGCATGATCTGCTTTACTAGAATTGACATTGTCGCAACAAATTCTGGAAATTTAGGCTTCATTTTTGAATATCAGTGACCCAAATCATCCCTTGACATAGCCCCACAACGCTAGCTCTAGTGTGTAATGACTTGGTCCTTAGAACAGAGAGGGTAAAGGTGTGAGAGAAATGACATAAGGAATGACAGCGGGTCTATTGTATTATCCGAGATTTTTCAGCATCAACACATTTATCCCATTCCACATAATCTTCGTACCATGTAATTGACCTTCCTCCCACTAAGAGGTAGGTCTGTTTCTTCTTTTGATTATGGGTGGGGATTTGTGAATGCCGTGACCAATTGAATAAAGCAGAAGTAATGATATGTGGCTTCCTTGGCTAGCTTATATAAAAATAATATAATGCATCCTTTCTCTTTCTTTCTTAGCCACCACATTATGAGACATGCAGGCTATATAGTTCTGTTCTGGTTGGTTGTCCCAGCTTGACCATCAATGTGTAACTTATATCAACCACCAGACACATGGGTCAGCAACCAAGGTTTCAGATCATTCTAGCTGCCAGTCTTCCAATCTTTTAGCTGAGGTCCCAGGCATTGTGGAGCAAAGATGCATTTTTTTTTTTTTTTACTGCGCCCTGCTTCAATTCTTGACCCACAGAAACCATGAGATAATAAACTATTATTTGTTGTTTTAAGTCACCAAACTTTGTGATAATTTTTCCTGTGGCACTAAAGAATTAACACAGTGACCAGAGGCACAGATGCTGGAATAGATGCCAGTGAAAGAGGGCCTCCTCCAACTCAGACAGCTTCATTCGTCTTGTAGGAGTGACATTGAGCATTTTTCCCCTAGTTGGATAAACAGCCAACTAATGAACTCTGACTAGCAATATGATTTCTGTATGATGACTACTAAAAATATAGGAATTTTCAGAGACAGTGTCTCTCACAATGATTTGGTGGTAAGATGATGACAGGCAGAGCGTGGAAGCCAGGTGGTGTGAAGGAATGCTTAGCACTGGCCTGGGAGCCTGGGTACCTGGGTTCTCATCTTGTATGTGTGTCTCTGTGGTGACCACGGACAAGTCCCTTGCCTTTTCTGACCCTAGGTTTCTTCATTTATAAAAAGGGAATAAGGTCATTTGCTCTGTCTTGCTTAGAGATTTTGTGTGAAAATCAGAAGCGACCAAAAAGCAAACACACCAGCAGCCATGGGGCACTGTGGTGTAGACGGTTCTCTTGCCCACCTCTCATAGCCCACAGCATCTGATGGCAGGCATGTCCACATGTGGTGGGGACAATGTTTGGACTCACCACCTTTATTAACTGTGGGAGTTTTTCTTTAAATACCAGAAGTTAAATTTGATATCGCTAAGGACTTATGCGCGTACATTTAATGAGGGGAAGATCAATGCCACCTAATATACTTATAAAAAAAAAACTAGAGTTAATACTAGCAGTAACTTTTTAAAAGTCCTGCCTAATCTTTCCTGAGTATTCTCAATTCCATTTTCACATCTTGGCCACCATCCTCGGGGGCAGTGCTAGTAGCCTTTATGATGTCTACGTGTGAATTAGAACACAGTGTCTTTTTCCAGAGGGACCAAGTCCCATATGCAGGCGTATACTGGTGATTGGAACAAGGACTAGATTCTCTCTCTCCTTTGCCCTTTTAGCCAGACACTCTTGTGCAATGAACAAACCTGAACAACTATGCAGCCACCCTTGCAATTGTCACACCCAGATAACAGTAGCTCTTCAGTATAGTGCCTGACCCTGCCTCCACCTGCACTCACCTTGACCTCACCCTACGTGCTTCTGCCAGATACAAATGTGACCACAGTACTCTCATCCTACCACGTCTCTCTGACTCTTAGAGCATAAGTTGCGGATTCCTCAGCCAAACATGAGGTGTCCCTCACGACTTGAGCCACATCCTCTAACTGTGTCTCTCCAGGATGCCATAATATCAAAACCTGTGTGCTCTCCCCATGCTCCCTCCTGCTTTATGTCTCTCAGCCTTTGTTCCTACTGAGTCCTCTGCCTGGACTCCTGTGCCCACCCACGCCTCTTCTCTCCTTTAATGAAATCTTATTCAACTTTAAGGTCAAGTTTGCTATTACCTCCTCCAGAAATCTTCCCCTTGACAGTGCAACTTAGGCTGAGGAAGCCATGAGGATGGGGTGCTCCTCTGCTGTGTTCCCTCAGCCCCCAGTTCATAGCTCTACCTTTCTACCACATTATAGAACACACTACCTATAATGTCAATGTTCTACTTCTGTCTCTCTATTCCCTCCTGAAGGTCAGTGAAGGTCAGGGCTGTTTCTTACTTAATATTGTATTCTCAGCCACTAGCTGAGTGTCCGCCACATATTAATGGGCTTAAGAAGTGTCTACTGAGTGAATGAATAAATGGGTAAATAGAGACTCATAGGATATGAGCCCCAAAAGAGACATAATAAAATTTCCACCCTAATTTCCTTATCAAATCTGTGAGAAAACTTCGGCTCAGAGAGAGAGTAAATAGCTGATGAAAAACCACAGTTAAAATTTGAAACAGGCTTAGGATCAAAATTCGTTTTTCCCCTGAATTTACATTTTCTGACACTGGCCCTAGAGTTATTATCTCTTAAATATTCAACCAAATAGACAGGTACTTTTCTTGAGAGAATTTTCAACTTATAAATCTCTGTTCAAATGCGTCTCTCCCCTATTTTCTGGCAAATACCATCTGTCAACTGGTATTTTATGTGAATGGAATAACAGAAGGTTTGTGCTCTTCTGAAAGTGTTAGAAGTTAATACTTCCCGCTGTGATCCATATTTGGTTGCCTAAAGAGAAAAAGTCTTTTTCAGCATGAATAAGGAAAAATCAACTTGAGGCTTAACTGATTCTTTTACAAACTCTGGTTGAGTTCAAGGTTGCTTTGATCCCGATGAAACTTTTTTGTAAGCATGACATGTATTTTTTTAAAACTCTATTCCCCAAAAGAAATCAGAACAAGAGACTGATAACGTTACTTTGAAGCTATTGAAAAATTTATAAGACAGAAATGATGTGGACTTCATAAAATTGAAACTTCTACCTACACATTAAAATAAAGCAAATCACACAAGGAAAGAAAAAAGTACCAGTAAGTATGGCAAAGGGTTAATATTTATATAATCTATGAACCTTACAAGAATTATCAAGGAAAGCCTTTAGACGCCCAATAGGTTAGTGGGCAATGGAGAAGAACATTTTATAAGGGAAGTGCTATTAGTAAACAAGCATATGGGAAATATTTAAACTCTCTAGCAATCAAAGAAATAAAGAGAACATTAAAGAGGTACTTTCTATAGCCATTACATTAGCCACAACCTAATGTTATTGACTATTCACAATATTTGCCAGGTTGTAGTACAGTTGGCACATGCCCGTATCACAGGTGGCGGGGAAAGTTAACACTACATTTGGAGGTTGGCTATGTCTACCTTGCATGTCATCTTACTTGTGAGAATTCAATTGCAAGAAATAACCCAAAAGGAGGAAATAAACTATAGTCATAACAATGTCCATTTATGTGCTACCCAGGGTAGAAAAATAAGAAGTCACCTAAATATTTAATAGAGGTAAGTTATCTGGGGAAGCAGTAGTCACCTAAGAGATGAGACATGATGTAGCCATTGTAACGATGATTCAGAACACAATGCAAATGATACAGAAAATGTTTATGACATAAAAAGTGAACAGGTATCGGATGAGAATGTAACTACAGTTTAACCGTGGGTATGAAAAATATTTTTGCGGTGGGTGGACTATTCCCTGTCCTCATGCTTTTGTGCCACTCCCCAGGAGGGAAAAACACCAGAGAGAGATTTCAAGATGGCATTTTTTTCTCTCTCTCTCTCACTTTTTCCTCTCCACGGGAGGAATAATGATTTCTACGATTCACAAGACCAGGAAAGGGTCACTGACACCAAGGCGTGTGTGCTGCTTGCTCCTTGCTGGACGCTTGGCTTCTGCTGCCCACCTCTCTACATGGTAAGGGCAGCTGGCTCAGGGCTCGGGACCAACCCTCCGCAGGCAAGATGGGAAGTCGCTCTTCTTTTTGTCTTTCTGACTCCTGGCCGTGTGTCAAGCCATGAGCTGCAAGTGGCTAGCTGGACAAAGACCTGGTCTACAGATGCAACAACTCTCCCTGTACCTACGTCCCAGGGCACAGAACTGAGAAGAAGCAATATGAAAACTCCACTTCGGCAACAAGTTAAAAGTATGTCTTCCCATCTACCTTTATGAACTGAAATTAGAACAACTTTTGCCTGGCACCTATGTCTGTTTTTCCATTACTTTCAGAAAGAAAGAAAATGCTGAGTCATGAGCCCCCCACTGCCCCCAGCACAGGTGTCATGGGTCTAGAAGGGAACCCAGCAACATTAAGCCCATTTGATATGCTGGGGCTCTAGAAAGGGCTGTGAACTATTTCCCTTTCTTTTGTTTGGTTTCCATTCATCTTGTTTGCGATAGGACAAGTTCCAAACCCCAGGCTGAGTGACTACTTACGGGCTTAATCCAGATAATGCTGCCTGGCTGCCAACACCCAGAAGCCACTTCTCTAGCACTTCTGCAAGCTTTGTGGGGGCCCAGATAGTCTTCTGTTTTGCAGGGGTAGTCCTCAGGGGGCCATTCAGTGTAGTGTAAGTGGGAATCTTATCACTCATGGACCAATACGTTGGCTCCAATGATGGAGCAGTAAGATATTCTTCCCTAGTAATTTAAAAAATAATCTGAGAATAATACTGATACAGAAACTGACTGGCAATGGAGAAAGAGCATATTCAGGGGGTCCTGGCTTCAGTCACTGCTGACAACCAGCTAGACCTCCCCTTCTGTACTTGCTAAACTAAACCCATAAATCATCCTTTTCACATGAGCTGGTTTGAGGTAGATTCTGCCCAGGGCCCTGCCTATGGCAGAAGGAGCCTCTCTCTCTGAAACTGCTTCTCACCAACGGTGCGTGTGTGGCAGTAATGAAGCTGTCTTGCTTTTAATTCCAGGCCCACTTAGGAAGGTTGTACCAAATTGTAACATTAAACTTAATCTCTATCAGAGAAAGACTATTCTGCATACAATGCATATGAGGAAGTCCTATTTTAAATAATCCCAACACCAAGTGGTTTTTCAGAAGATTAAATCAAAATTGTTCAAAATCACTCACTGTTGTACTTCATCAACTCTGTTAGAGTCACAGCAGGTATGAATGAGTTGTGTATTCATGAATTGTGCAAATTCATGAATTGTGTATTAGTTTATATCTTTTCCCCAAGGCTAATTGTCTGCTTTATTTTTCCTTCTATTAGAGCTGTCAGTGCATAGTGATATATGGTAAGCCTTGCATCTTGATGAGAAACAAAACAAAAATTTTAAATGTGAGTATAATTATACAAGTCTTCCACAGACTTTGTTTCTTTTTCCTCCCCACTAGCTCTCATCAAGGCAAGAGTTTTTGGAAATTAACACAATCAGCTCTGGGAATAAATATATCAACAAATGGAGATTATCTCTCTACTGACTGCTCTTCCCGTAAAGAACATTACCCAGATTCGATCTTTGGCTGTTAGGTGGCACAAGGGGAGATGTGTGTGTGTCTGTGTTTGTATGTCTGCGTGTGTATGTGTCTCTCTGTATGTGTTAGGCTGAAATCTACATTGTAGGCTATTTTTCAAGCCCAGAACACTCTTCTCTGATCTATTTGGCTGCAGGTGACTCTGCGTCTGGAGACAGGATCTCTTTCCTTGACACACTAGATTCTTTTCTTTTATCATGTCTGCCTGATGAACCCTTGAGATGGCAAGCAATACTTACTTTGCCTTAGAAAAGTATAATTTCGTTTCTCTATACTCTATCATTTTGGTGATGACCAGAACCTCCAGAATTCATTAACACTATCAGCCACTGATTGGCAAAAACAACTCTTCCACCTCCATTTTGGGATCAGGTTCTAAAGAATTCCTTAGATAAGGTGGAATAAAAAAAAAATAACAACTACATGTCTGTCCCTCTAAGTCTTTTTGAAAGTTCTATTCCAATGCAAATTTTATTGCCCTTTCCTTTCCATGACTATCTCATAAAGACAAAGAAATCAAGATATACTTTGTTCTCTAATCTGATGCACCTCTTTCCATAACTGTGACACTAACTTCAAATTGCTCTCAGATCATTGACTCATTCTGTTTTAGTTTCCTTACAGATTGTATGCTTCTACAGCAGGCTGAAGAGAAAGCGTGATCCCATCGGCTACTCTGCAAGTCAGGGGACAGACAACCTCTTAGATTCTTGTTATTAGCGAACAAAGTTATCCATGATGACAATGAATGTGTGGTAAAAGGTCTGTCTTTTATGTCAAGGCATCCCGGCCTCAGTTGAGACCAACAAGTGCTTAAAATAAAGATGAAGACAGCCAATAAAAACATTTAAAAACCTTAATAAAGTGTGAATACAGAGAAACACTTAAAGTGAACTTGCCAGCTATGGACACTAGGAAGTGATAAACTTTTAACAAAGCCTAATTATTTGTACATAATGAAACAGTTTGAAAAGTACCATTGTGGGTCTGCCCAACGCAACATACCATTATACTCAAGGAAGATCAGGATTATTTGTACAGCATTTCTGAGCTCGTATTCACAAGACAGTTCCAAAAACGTCTTGTCTGTGTTCACGGCCTCTCTTTCTTCACTTTTCATCATCTTTTCAAACAATTCCAATGAGCATTTCGTCACCAGCCTCTACTGTATTTCTCAGTAACTTTCAGGTGCCTAGTTCTGTTGGCCAAGTCTCAGCTCTCATTTTACTTAATCTATCAGCAGGATTTGATATTGTTTATCACTTTTCTCCTGCGCTTTCTGAAACGCCACTCTCTTACCTCTCCTTCACCTCACTAGCAGTTCCTTCTGTTTCCCTTGTGGATTCTACCTAATCTCTTAATGCCAGAGTGAGCTAAATTCAACCTTTGGACCTCTTCTCTTCATCTATACTTTCTCTAGTAGATCATCTTTCCATTCCCATGACTTCAAACTATACACTGGAAATCCATGTCTCCATACCTAAGCACTCTGCAAGTTCCAGACACATACATTCAACTGCTGACTCGACATTTCTACTCACCTTTCCAATAAGAATGTCAAAGTTCACATGACCACAACTAATGATTCTTTACCCCCAAATCATGTCCTCTTAGTCTTCTTTACCTCAGTTAATGTCAACTTGGACCTTTCATTTGAACAGACCTAAAACACTTCAGAATTGGTCCTCATATGTCTCTTTCCTGTACAGGTTATAGCGGATCTATCAAGAAATTACACTGGCGAGGGGGCGGAGCAACATGGCGGCGAGGAGACGCTGCGAGTAAGATCTCCCATTAAAAAAAGTTAATAGGGAGGAAAAGCGGCAGGGCCCAGTGAGAAGTGGGACACGGAAGATAAACGGGTGACGCCAGCGAACTGCCCGAAGAAGAAAGTGGCCATAAAAGAGGACCAGAAGGGAGGGAAGCGCAGAACCCTGCTCCCCTCCCCCGCCCACAGAGGCGGCACTCTCCGACCGGCAGAGAGGAGGAAACAACAAACCAAAACAACCAACAAGAACAAACGACGCAGCAAGCGGGGGACTGTGCGTGGAAAGGAACTATTGCAGCCCACCACACCCCGTGAACGGGAGCTGTGGAGAACCCTGCAGGATTCGCGGAGGTGAGCTCCGGGCGCCATTGAAGAGAGACCCCGCCCCCGGGGAGGAGACCAGCACCAGCACACAGCCCTGGGCCGCCGGGTAGCCTGTGCGGAAAAGCGGCGCGCTGGAAAAGCAGGCGCGGATCGGGATCGGGATTGCGCGGAAAGGGGCGCGGATCGGAATCGGGATCGCGCGGAAAAGCAGAGTGGTTGAAAAAGCAGTGCGGTTGAAAAGCCAAACGCGGATCCGGATCGATCGCAACTGCCCGGCCCCCGCGCCTGCGACCTAGGCTTGCGGGGAGACGGCGGAGGCCCTCCCTGAGTGAGCAGGAACCAGGCGCCCAGGCACGGGAGCGGGATTCAAAAGGCGCCATTCCCGCACCACTGAACTGGGCTACAGCCCGCGTCCTGGAACTGAGGGCTTTGGAACTGAGACCCTGGGCATGAATTATGGCGTGGGTTCCCCATGACGGTGGGGCACAAGGCAGACACAGCACCCCAAAGCCGTTGAGGTGTACCCTACCATCCCCACTCTGGTCCCTGTCCCACGGGGTGGAAAATCAGCTCCCCAAGGGCTCTAGGAGAGATCTCTGGCGCCACCTAGCGACATGAAACACATCAGAGGCTCCTGAGGAGCCAGTGGCCAGCTGGGGAGTTAGCCCACGCGGGCCCCTTCCGACCAGTAGTCTGAGCCCACAGGGGGAGCGAGCACCCACAGCCGGGGCAGACCAGGCGCGCAGAAGAGTGTGCCTGAGACCGGATGCACAGGGAGTGTGTCCCACATCACCATTTTAGAACAGGCACATTTCTTCAGTAAGACTACCTGCAGAAGGCTTCCTCAGGAGCCAGAGGTAGAGCGGGTAAGTTCGCACACGCCAGACCCCCTCTGGCCTGCAGTCCAAGCCCAGAGGGGGAGCAGGAACCCACCGCCGGGGCAGACCAGGCGCACAGGGTAGTGTGTCCCCACATCAGCATTTTAGAACAGGACCTTTCTCCTGTAAAGACTGCGTTGAAACTGACATATGGCTCCTGGAGGAACCAGAGG